>NC_084582.2:13142500-13442500 GCF_033978685.3 Nerophis lumbriciformis | reverse complement strand
TGATGGAACAAGGCAAATGGAAAATTGAGTCGGATGCTATTACACCATTACTTGGTAGAATATTGCTACCACCTGTGATAATCGTTAATGAGGCCGGATGTGCCTTAATGGAGTGTGGACTATAACCCCAAGGCAGTGTCACGAGTCACAACATTTGCTTGCTTGTCCAACACATTGTCCTTGGCTGTTTTTAACCGCTTTCCATTTTCATAAGTTTGTGTTTGTGCAGCACTACAACTGATTTAAATAGATACATCCAATGGACTTGACTAAATCAAGACATGATTAGGTATAAGTAGTTTACTTTATGTCCTTTCTATGTGGAATTCATGCTCTGTTTCAATCAATCTATCAAATTTGTTATGATCCGTAACCCGGATCATTTTTGTTTAAGTTTAGGATTCCCTAAATTCTGTTTCAGCACCCCTGTTTTTGTGTTTGTTGTTGCCATGGGTGCTGATTATGTTCACCTGCCTCTGATTAGTGGTCGGGACACTCACCTGCTCCCGGTCACTAATCAGAGAGCAATTTAGTCCTGCCTCTCGCCACACTCTGTCTGGCTGTTTTGTTTGTTTCACGCAATACTGTCTTCTTGTGCTGGTTTTTCTATAGCTTCCCGTTCAAGCGGCACATTCCTATGTTTTGTATTGTTGCCTAGTTATGATAATATACCCTTTTTCTTACCTGCATGCTGCTTCCGAACGTCCATCTGCATCTTGGGGAAACGACCAGTGCATAACCACTGTAACAGAAAACAGCCAGCAAGAAGTTTTCCCGCAATGGACGAACTGGACGAGGAGACCAGGCTGGTGCTAAAAGTGATGGAAGCGGAAACCCGAGGAGAGCGAGAGTCTTATGCGGGATCCTGATGGTTGGCTGGTCCCCATGGACTCCGTTTGGCCTAAGGACTTTGTTGCACTGCCGTCCCGGACGCGTCAGCGTAGGCGGAAGCCGTCCAAAAAGGCTTTGACTCGCTGCCCGGACGCGCCGACCCCTCAAGCTCCTTCTCCGGATCGAAGCACACCACAATCAGCTTTGTCTTCCTCTCCTTCCATGTTTGGTAATCCCATTGATTGATTTTGCCAAACATTTCACCGCTTGGGCTGTTAACCAGATTAATATGCGCTCCGATGACATCACACTGACGTCAATGCACACTGACGTCCAATGACGTCAGGCAGCAATATTTTTTTTCAAATTCAAAGTTAACAATTGCTGATTACCAGAACATTTTTTTAAAGACAAGATCACCAGGTCAGTCCCCACCATCAAGGACTCAAGCTCTGGCTCCAAGGACTCAAGCTCTACCCACTTCACTGGCTTGTCCCTCCTTGTCTCCACGACAATCCCCTCAGGGAGAGGGATCCAAACTGATCGCTGGTCTTTGACTCTTCCTCCTTTGGAATCCACACACCTTCTACAAATTGCCTTACCCCTTCTCCATATCACCTTCAGTATCTTCCAGAGCCTGTAGAGTAACTTTGGGCATTTCTTGTAAACCTTGTAAGGTACCTTGCATTCCTGGGGCTGAGCTAGCTCTTGCCATTTTGACCACCTCCTGGATCTCCCTTCAGCTAGGCTTCTTCTCATCAAACTCCAGAGTTGGTGCAGGTGGATCAATCAGAGACTGACAGTAGCTGAGCTCCTACTCCCTGTTGTCATCAGTAAAGATTTTCATTATGTGGCAGTCGATTTGTTCTTTGTAATAGGTTAGCTGGCTTCTGCGTTTCTGCCCAAAATGTTGCTTGGTGAAGCTTAAATACCGCTCTCTTCCTGGCTCTCATTTTCCTCTTCACCCGGTGCCACACAACTTTCCTCAAATTCATTAGTTGTTTTTTTTTCCGCAGGATGTCACACAACTCTGAAAGCGATTCTCTTTATTCCTTCCTTGCCTTGCAGAACTGCCACTTCAGACTCTTCAACTCCTGCCGGAGATGGGGGATCTTCTTGGCTCTGTTGCTCAAACTGTAAGAGTGACTTGCTGCTTATCTCCTCTCCTCCAACCCAAACTTCTCAGCTACCAGACTGATGATGATGCTTGTCATTGAGTAGAGACGTCAATCGACTTCACCCTTGACAGAGGTTTTCAGAATGCAATTAGCAGATTTGTCAAACTGGAGTCATTCCTTATGCTTATTGGCTTATCATCTTGGCCTGGCCTTGTCTGTAGTGTCATTCAAATCCTCAACTGACTCGGGATCTGGAATCTTTTCCTCCAGATTTGGTCCGATGTTCACTTATTGAAGCTTTCAACTACTTTGTTTATATTGTAATTTTTTACATTTCCATCTGAGAAGTATTTAGGATAATACTTCTTAGCACCATTTTTAATAATGCTATTTAAGGTACCTCATGTTGCCCTCGTATTGTTTTTGTTCCAATAATCGACTGTAATATTCTTTCCTACGTGTTCATAGTATGCCAATTAGCTTGTTCTTATACGTTTTGTGCTTGTTTTCTGCCTCTGTATATCTTTGTGTTATAAGTGTTCTATATAATGTATTATTCTTGTTGCAAGCATTTTTCAATCCTTTTGTCATCCACAGTTGATAGTTTTTATTTTGCTTCAAACAAAGTTGTTTCAATGGACAATGTTTGTCATAAAGCATCTCGAAAGTATTGAAAAAAAATACCATATGCACCATCTACATCATTTTCACTGTATACATTGTCCCAACTTTGATAAAAAGACATACACCTCTATCATACTTTGTTTTATGCATATTCTTTGAAATACATTTTTGTCATCAATGTTCGTATTGTAGTTTCCGTCATAGATTATGAAAACTGGCAGATGATCACTGATGTTGGATATTAGCAGACCACTTGTGGTATTATTATCAAAGTCATTAGTAAAACTTTTATCAATAAGTGTGGCGCTGTGTCCTGAGATTCTGCTTGGCCTTGTGATTTTAGAGATGTAACCTCATGCTTTCCATTATGTCTATGAAGCCATCTATGGACTTTGGTTTGTTAGGGTTCAAGAGGTCAATGTTGAAGTCTCCACATAAGAAAGTTACTTTTGACTGATATCAATCAGTAAAAGTAGCCTTAATCCATTTCTCAAATGTATCAATGTGTGACTTAGGTGATCTATATATACAACTGATCAGTACGATTTTGCTTTTTTCATGACATATTTCAATGGTTATACATTCTAAGATATTATCAATAGCTAATGACATATTTGTTTTACCACTTTGTAGTATAAATTCTTCATAACGTACACAGCTACTCCCCGTCTGTTCTTGTTGATTCTGTTGATATAATTTAGTTCAGATGCTTCTAGGTCAAAATCCATTCCTTTTTTAAGCATCTATCCAAATGCTTCATGTTATTGTAGTTTGCATAAACACTTCTGCTGTTTAAATGAATAATCGATAGTTTTTTTTTTTTAATGTTTTCGTTATATTGTATGTCTGTATAATTAAAACAATTATTCCTGGTATGAAAGAAAAAATGATATTTGGATGTATATCCATATCTAATTCCAGACTATTGTGATCTATACTCTTTAAAGGTTTTCAGATCCACATATTCCTGTCCAGCAATCTTTTGTGTTGCCCTATGAATTTCTAAAAGGGTAGATTAATCTATACCTGAGTACAGATCTTCTTGTTCGGTAATCCCTTGGAGCATTGTAATTTTGTAGTTGAATGTCGATGTTAGTTTTTCATCAAATTCCATTATCGTTGTGGTTGCTCTTGGAGTTTTAATATTCGCCCAGATCCTTGATGTATTTGACAACTACGACTCTTGCTTCTGGACCCCATTGAATTTGCCCACATTCAAGGTCAGATTTCTTTCAAAACGTTTGGAATATCACGTATTGATCTGGCTCTAAATGAGACTAAATATCAACATCCACAATGCCAATGTAAAGGAACATCATGAGATATTAAAAGACCTGATAAACACCACTTGCTTTTTAGGGAAATAGGAGCTTGCATATCGTGGCAATTATCTCAATTGAGAAAGAAAGACTTTTAAAACTCAAAGAAAAAAAGAAAAAGGAGGACTTCTACAACAAAGTCATAGAGATCTTTGTCCAGAAGGAAAGGCAAATGGACTTCATTTACAAGTAAAGGTAAGATATACTGTCTAGTGCAGGGGTCCTCAAACTACGGCCCGCGGGAAGTTTTTTTTTCAATTAATATTTTTTTAAACCTGTTCTTTCTAATCCATTTTCCACCGCTTGTCACTCTTTGTGTCTCCTAGCTGCTCAGGCACATCATATTGTCTAAAAATGCATTTTCCCATCGATAACGTGACATCATTGCGCTCGCACTGCAGTGTCGGGCGAGCGCGCGGCAAGTGCGCACTCTTTCAGTCAATTAGTGCGTGAGGATAATATATATATATATATATATATATATATATATATATATATATTTATAGCCGTGGAGGCACCACCTGTGTCTGCCTCACTTCTCGTCTGCCTTGTTACTATGATCAGGAATCACGGAATTTCCGCGATTTTGACCATGAAAAGTGTATATATATATATATATATATATATATATATATATATATATATATATATATATATATATATATATATATATATATATATATATATATATACAGCCCGGCCCCCAAGTCAAAAAGTTTGGGGACCCCTGGTCTAGTGTCTGCTCTGCAGTGCTGTGTTAATTGTTTGCTAAGTGTGTTGAAATGTTTTAAACTAGCATCATACTGTGTGTTTTTTGTGATTTTGAGCCGGTGCCATTGCATCCTACTGTCATGTTTGTAAATCTGACTTGTGAGTCAGTGACTTAGCATCATACTTTATGTTTGTAAATCTGACTAGGGGGTCAGTGCCTCCCCAACCTCAAACCTTACTGCACGTCACTGCAGTCAGTGTTCTTTCAATTGCTGCGTAACCATTTTTTGTTATTAATGTCGTTAATGTAATTTTTTGCAACCATGCTTGTGCTGAGATAAACAGTTCAATCACTTGTGGAATGTTTAAGTTCAAATATGTCCTGGTGCTGTGTAAAGGGCAGATAGAAACTAGTTTTATCCGAATACCTCTGCACATGTTTTCTCGGGTGTTCCAATCCCACTCTCCTTTTTGCAAGGCAAGACTGCGTCATTGGTCGCCACTTCAGACATGCTGCCTGATCAGAGGATGAATAGAGCCCTCGTGACGTGACGATGAAATTCACCCCAGAAAGCTTTCCTTGAACTAGCATCTGGAGAGGATATGAGAGCAAAGGCTAGTCAGAGGAAAGACAAGTGCTGAACAGAGGGAAAATACGTTTGTAAATGCATGGAGTTCCAAATATAATTCCTGATGGAATTTTGAAGATCATAACTGAATGATACTCATCACGCTTCATTCACTGCAGTTCTAATTGCTTTTAGATCGGTTCCTATGGAAACTGCAGTTTTCATTTAAGCTGCTTAAGGGGAATGTTTCATTACCTTTTCTCTTGGGGGTTTGGCCACTGCTGGTTTTGAATGAATGCAACCCACCGAATGCACATCAGCCATACTGTGTCTATGAGACAGGCAACACAATTCAGCAGAAGAAATATTAGCAGAGAGTAGGATAAATACATATGGACACATACAGACATGCTCGTAAGCCATGTTTGGCAATGCAATGAAATAAAAACAATGGCTATGGAACATACTATGCAAATATTGCAGAACACAATGTGATTGTGAATAAAATAGAATATAATCTACTACGCAGAAAATGCTAGATTTGTTGAAGCAGACACTACAAAATATGTCTTCGATGTACAATTTTAAACACTTATCTGCAGTAGTGTAGCTATTTTTTCTTTTTTTTTTCAAAATAACCTAGTTTCCAGACTATTTTATTTAATATAATGAACAATACGCAATGAGGCGTGAAACTAAACCAAAATGTGCATGTGTGCGACTATGTGTAGTGATTATGTGTTGAGTGTTACCGGGAGTTGTTGAAGGTGCGTGTTGAGTGAGAGACGGAAGTCCAAGATAGGGCAAGGCAGGCTCTGAAGTCCAGAGATAGGCGGAAGGTCAAAGGCTGGAGCGAGGCGTCGTGGTCAGAGGGCAGGCGTGAGGTCGAGATCCAGAGAGACAGCAGTGAGTGCAGAGAGGATCCGGGAAAACGAGACACACAGCTCGAAAATAGGGAAGGAAGATGGGAAGCTGGGAAGCTGGATGACAACACAACACAGGACACAATGAGCACTGCGGGGAAGAACACAAAGAGCGAGAGAGTGAGCATAGAACTAGACACGAGTTGGCTTACTGTACGGAACAAGGAACTACGTTCTGGCCCGGAACGCAGGTTTGCTCTGGCTTAAGAAGCCCAGTGAGCTAATCAGCAACAGGTGTGTTGAGTGCTGAATGATTGCAGATTGATTGCAGCCGCCTGCTGCAGCCGGAGTGGCGCGCGCAGGTGCGTGCAGGTGCGTGCTTGGAGGTGCGTGCTCTGAGGTGCGCTTATACACATTTTATTTTGTGTATACTGTATATTGGCCACACAATATGCTACAAGTGTGCACGTTGAAATATGAAATATTTACACAGGCGCTTATGTTCAATCACAAATCTAACATAAAACGGTGCCTGTAACACGGCATAAAAAGGAACTTTCAGCGCCGTCTTCGTCTTTGTCGTCCTCTGCGCTGGGGTCATCATATTCAGTGTCAGAGTTGAAGGGACTTGCTTTGTCCGACGTTTTCTCAGCCTTGTATTTGCTTTCACCTCTGGGGTCGTGCCGTATTTTTCGGGGTGGGGCCTTTTGGGAACCTTTAGTGGCGATGGATTTTGATTTCAATGGCCGGGGTGGATCATCTCTGGCTTTGGGACTGCATTTTGTGCAATTAATCCTGTCTTCTCCATGATGAGGGTGAGTGCTTTCCACGCTATATGGCCAAGTGAATGATTGTGTGAGTGCCTTTGATTTAATGTGAACAATTTAACTAGTCAACCGTGACCCGTTCTGTAATTTCATTGGTCTGATGCGACAAGGCTACATTTATTGGTGGCATGTGAAGCTTGTGAACAAGGAAAAGTCCATAAAATAGCCACAGCATTGTATAAACTCTGACAATATAGTCCGCAAATGACGGTTGAAAAAAAAAAAACTGCATACAGTGTAGCTGCAGACAATTGCAAACAACAGGTAAAACAATAAATAGTCTGACCGCAACAGCCCATCCTTTCAGTCACATCTCAGTACTGTACTCCTGTTGCTACACAACCATAAAATATAGCTAATTGTTCTGCTCATTCTCTGTGTGGGAATGTGAGTGTGAATGTTGTCTGTCTATCTTTGTTGGCCCTGTGATTAGGTGGCGACTTGTCCAGGTTGTACACCGCCTTCCGCCCGATTGTAGGCTCCAGCACCCCTCGATATCCCGAAAGGGATAAGCGGCAGAAAATGGATGGATTCTCTGTGTTCTGTATTGCTGCTGGTTTTGCTGTGATAATTATGACAATGCGTTGATTGTACTTCATATTGGTGAAATTATTACAGATAGGCTCCAGCACCCCCCGCGACCCCAAAATAGGGACAAGCGGTAGAAAATGGATGGAGAAATTATGAATTTTACTCATTCTGATAAACTAGCAAATTAAAAATCCATAAACATGAACATGTATTGTATTTGGACAACATGTGAATGTTTTTCTTCTTTTTAAAGAACTGTTTAAGCCAGTGGTTCTTAACCTTGTTGGAGGTACCGAACCCCACCAGTTTCATATGCGCATTCACCAAACCCTTATTTAGTGAAAAATAAAATGTTTTTTTTTTTCAAATTCAAGACAAAGTTATATGTTTTTGGTAACACTTTAGTATGGGGAACATATTCTACGTAACAAAGACTTAATTTAGAGTTTTTTGGACACTAGGGGAACACATTCTAAGTAACAAAGACTTAATTTAGAGTTATTTGGTTAGGGTTAGGGTTAGGGTTAGAGGGTTAGGGTTATAATAAGGCCATGCCGTTTAAAGCATTAATAAGCAGAGGTGTGGACTCGAGTCACATGACTTGGACTCGAGTCAGACTCGAGTCATGAATTTGATGACTTTAGACTCGACTTGACAAAATGTAAAGAGACTTGCAACTCGACTTAGACTTTAACATCAATGACTTGTGACTTCACTTGGACTTGAGCCTTTTGACTTGACATGACTTGCCACGACTTACCACTTTCCCCAAAATCCAAAGCTTAAAAAGTTATTTGGGAGCGCTCCGTATTTTTCATTTTCTTCGTCTGTCTATCAGCGTGTTATTCCTGTCAGCTGGTGTGCTGTCAGTACAACAGCCAATCAAATTAGATTTACATTGTTTTCATCACACAGCATTCATCCAATCAAATTGCAGGACAACCAATGAACAATTGTTCATTGGTTGTCCTGCAATTTGATTTGAACTCTTAAGAGTTGTCCAACAACGTGCCAGTGATAAACAATTATGTTAAAGTTGGTTTCGTTCGGGTATAAAAAACTACGACTTGGTCAACAAAAAACGAATTGCCGTATGCAAATCACGCAGTTCGAATATTACAGACGGAGACGCAACAACTTCCAACTTCGTTCGACATTTGAAGTTGCACAAAGAAGGGTAAGTTTTGAATGTAAGATAACGTTTATTGGCTAAGTAACGTGACTTTTATTTGCTGTGTAGTTAAATCAGTGAGGCTGCAAACTCACTGCTAACGTTATAACCATAGACATCTTATAAGTAGACGCAGCATAGAGCGCTACTGCCTACTGGCGCGGACGAGGCGCGTGGCCGCCATCTTGGAGTGGTGATCCGCTCCACTCAGTGCAATTAATTTGGCAGGAGCAATGAACTGTCAGCGCATTTAATTTATTTTACCTCACTGAATACCACTGATTTTCACTCCCTTTTTTGTCATACGTGTAGCTATGATAACAAACACATGTTTTGGCGTGTTTTATTATTCATAGTTTGCTTAACAGTAATATAATATTCTTATACGCTTAAGTGACCAGACGTCCGAGATCAAAACTGGGAATATAATCCCAGAGAAGGGGGAAAAAAACGGTAATATATTTTTAAATTGAAGAAACAATATGATTAGGTTATATATACATATGCGTGTATCCTACATAAACAATGTATGAATACATTAGATATCAATATATCTTAGGGACCTATAGACTGTATCTCTGTTGCTTCAGCAGCAGAGAGTTTATTCTGTCTTGACACTTTGTATTGATATTTTCTATTACATTCTTCCCTTAAATGATAATGTTTGCAGTGATTGTTTTATATGTATTATTTTATGTAAGTCGCTTTGGATAAAAGCGTCTGCCAAATACTTAAACATATATAAACACCTGAAAGTCTTCATATCAGCTAAAACCACCAATCTGTTTCACTGGATTCAGAATAAAACCAAATTCTGTTTAACCCAACAATGTTAGTATTTGAATATTGTTACTTGAAGACTGATTCCTGGTTACAATTATACTGTTAAGAAAGTATTGTCTTATACTTTGCCTAAAATGAGAATGCATCATAATCAGTAGTGGCTGGTGAATTTTGTTTTAGGTGGGGCTGAAAGTTTGTAAACCAAACCCCTGTAGGGGGTCATCCTCCCCCAGAATATTTCTTTGTGATTTTCACATACAAATATTGAAGATCTTTGATCCTTCTCAACTCTGTGGTAATATTATTTTCATAAAATACAACCAATAGTACGTTAATGTTAAATCTCACTTGTGAAAAGTAATCCCCCGATTCCTATTTTCAACAGTCCGCTGATTTGAGCAGGAAAACGCTGAACACCAGCCCGGCATCTTTGTTTTCTACCTTTCAACTGTCAGTTTAGGCTGCTCGCCGGCTCCTCATCACCACTTCAAGATGGCGGCCAAATTGCTCACGTCACAGCAACCAATGCTGCATCTACTTATAAGATGTCTATGGTTATAACGTCATTGCAAACACGGCAATCTGTTGCGTCCACTGCAGTTTGCTACCTTATTCATACTTTTTGTCAAGTGATTTTTTTTTAAGCAGGGTTTCATGAGGTACCTATACATAACGTTACGTTAGTCAATGTATCACACACAGTAACGTAACGTTAGTCAATGTATCACACACAGTAACATTACGTTAGTCAATGTATCACACACAGTAACATTACGTTAGTCAATGTATCACACACAGTAACGTAACGTTAGTCAATGTATCACACACAGTAACGTAACGTTAGACGGCAGTCAGCAGCACCGCGTATTTTAGCCACCTACAAAAAGACAAACATAGTCAAATAAAGGTCAGTTAAAATGTATACTATATTAAGAATATGTGTACATATTGCATAGGGTCCTGACATCTAAAAAGTACAACTCTGTTCATTGTTATGTTCATATATTTGTTATGTTTTTCATGTGTACGCACACATAAACACACATACAGTATGAGATGAGATCAATGAGATAAGGTAAGAACAGGATATAAACTGCTGTGGAACTAGTTACAATGCAATATGCCATGGAAATACAATGTTAACACTTTTGTGCAAATAAGTACAGTTGCACTTGTTTTTTTTCAAATGTGTTTATTCTGTAAAGGAATGAGTTACATGTTTAAAATGACTGGTTAATAGTGCTATTTTGAAGTGCAATGTCAGCACTATCTTTTTCCCTGCAATTTCAAATGCACTTGTTTTAATAAATTAATACAGCGTTTTAAAAGCATACACAATCTGTGTAAATATATTAGTCTGTGGTTAAATGACTTGAAAGGACTCGAAACTCAAAATGCAGGACTTGGGACTTGACTTGAGACTTTCCAGTCTTGACTTTGGACTTGACTCGGACTTGCCTTGTCTTGACTCGGGACTTGACTCGAGACTTGAGGGTAAAGACTTGAGACTTACTTGTGACTTGCAAAGCAATGACTTGGTCCCACCTCTGTTAATAAGTACTTAATAATGACTAGTTAAGAGCCAATATGTTACTAATTTGCATGTTAATAAGCAACTAATTAATGGTGAATATGTTCCCCATACTAAAGTGTTACCATGTTTTATTACTAGGGCACAAAATGAACCGTGCATGAACATCACCTTGATAAAACAACAAAACCAACACAGTGCATAAACTCACAACAAATTACACACCCGCAAATCAGTCTGACTTCTGCTGTTGCCGCATCCGTAATACGCATGATAGGGAGACGTTTTTATTTACACGATGAGTTGGGTGTGTCTTGACCTCTGCCGAACCCCTGACCCCGACTCACCTAATCCCTAGGGTTCGATCGAACCCAGGTTAAGAACCACTGGTTTAAGCACTGGCATTGTTTCAAAAGTACTGATTTGGCACAGGTATAAACTAATATATCAACAATAACATCCGTCATGTACTGCTTCAAACCATTCTTTGTCCATTTGTCTTTGGATATACAACTATTATTCTTCAGCCAATTCATTAGCTTAACAGACCACGCATTGCCCTAAATCTTTCCCGCCACTATAATAGTTTGATGCTTTATCAAGAGTTAAACGCATGCTATGCAACACTTGCAGCATTTTATCCACATAATAACCAAGAGCAAGAGATAACGATGGAACAAGCCTGTGGGCTACAAATCACTGGAGATGCTTAATAAGCCTTGAAATGTATTTGATGACAGGCCATGAGTAAGTTTAATGTAGCTTGTGTTGTGGCTCTGGAGGATCATTAGACTCTTATCTTTAGGTTTTCTTGCTCTCGCTCCATAGAACAACTCAACCGCAATAGTTCACCTCGGAGCTATGCCTGCTTGCCAGCAAATCCTAAGCCTTCACTTTCACTTTGGCTGTTGTGACAAGAGTATGTGTTCAGATAACCTCCACTCTGGACTTACATGTCAAAAACAACGCTCTATCTCTGTCCACAACCAAGATAAAAATGTATGTAGGACACACACTGCTTCATGGCTCAGTCAAACTTTACATTTCAATATTAGGGATGTAAATCTCTTTGTAATAGACAATTTGATTCTCATCTCGATATATGGGTTCTGATGCAATTAAAAAATGATTTATCTATAAAAAAATTAATGTGATTCGATTTAGTGTTTGAACGATTCGATGTTGTGTATGAATAAGTCGATAAGATTTGATACGATGTATGAATGATTTTATTTTATGGTTAACATTTGTTGAGGGATACATTTTTTTTTACACCACAAAAGAACATAAGGATTCCTTCCATGCGTACACTCCTTATGTTGGAGGATAATAGTTAGGACCTTGGCAATATATGTCCAAGCGAATAAGTCTATAAACATGAACTGATAAAAACTACACGGAAGAGAGATCAGATGTTGTTGTTTTTTAAGACAACTGATCAGTTGAATGCCATAAAAATAGCAATAACCTGATAAATGAGAACAGCCATAAGCACATTCATCTTCAAATATAAAAAAAACACCTAATATACAATTGACATGCTTCCAGTGTTTTCACATTTTTAAAACACAACATACTGTATATCCCCGTTAAATAAAGTAAAAAAGCAACACATGTCACATGTCAAATATATTTATTTACTACGAGTCAAGTCATCTCAGTATCGTCACGAACGCCTACGGGTTCTAGCCAGTGGCTTGGTTGGGGGACAAGGATGGGAAGGGATGTGTGTTGTGGAATTGAAAGGGGAAAGGAAAGTTGCCAGAAAAGAGCCCAAGACAAAGCGATTGAGCCCTTTGTACTAGAACGTTGCATTTTGTGAAAAAAAGAAAAGAAAAAGAAAGACAAACTGGGAATATGTCTGTACCTCCATTACTTGGGATGTTGCAATAGTGACGGAGGTCACAGCACAGAGACGGTCCGCGGTGTTGGCGTTACCTATCTTGTGGGTAATTATTTGATGGGCAGCCGTGACTCTTGTGTTGTTTTAAAGGCCTACTGAAACCCACTACTACCGACCATGCAGTCTGATAGTTTATATATCAATGATGACATCTTAACATTGCAACACATGCCAATACGGCCGGGTTCGCTTACCAAAGCGCAATTTTAAATTTTGCATGGAATATCCTGCTGAAAACGTCTCGGTATGATGACGTCAGCGCGTGACGTCACGGATTGTGGAGGACATTTTGGGACAGCATGGTGGCCAGCTATTAAGTCGTCTGTTTTCATCGCAAAATTCCACAGTATTCTGGACATCTGTGTTGGTGAATCTTTTGCAATTTGTTCAATGAACAATGGAGACAGCAAAGAAGAAAGCTGTAGGTGGGAAGCGGTGTATTGCGGGCGGCTGCAGCAACACAAACACAGCCGGTGTTTCATTGTTTACATTCCCTAAAGATGACAGTCAAGCTTTACCATTGGCCTGTGGAGAACTGGGACAACAGAGACTCTTACCAGGAGGACTTTGAGTTGGATACGCAGACACGGTACCGTGAGTACGCATGCAGCTGCGGCTTCCAAACATTTGATCGCTTGCCCGTACGTGCGTGCCGCTATGTGCATGTCACGTACGTAACTTTGGGGACTTTGGGGAAATGTATGTGCTGTATGAACTTTGGGGAGGTGAACGGTACTTTGGGCTGTGGGATTGAGTGTGTTGTGCAGGTGTTTGAGTTGTATTGGCGGGTTATATAGACGAGAGGGGGGAGGTGCTATGCGGTATTAATTTGTGGCATATTAAATATAAGCCTGGTTTTGTTGTGGCTAATAGAGTATATATATGTCTTGTGTTTATTTACTGTTTTAGTCATTCCCAGCTGAATATCAGGTCCCACCCGCCTCTCACAGCATCTTCCCTATCTGAATCGCTCCCACTGCCCTCTAGTCCTTCACTCTCACTTTCCTCATCCACAAATCTTTCATCCTCGCTCAAATTAATGGGGAAATCGTCGCTTTCTCGGTCCAAATCGCTCTCGCTGCTGGTAGCCATGATTGTAAACAATGTGCAGATGTGAGGAGCTCCACAACCTGTGACGTCACGCTACTT
The DNA here is from genome assembly GCF_033978685.3 of Nerophis lumbriciformis. Lineage (NCBI taxonomy): Eukaryota > Metazoa > Chordata > Actinopteri > Syngnathiformes > Syngnathidae > Nerophis > Nerophis lumbriciformis. The sequence goes on along the minus strand of NC_084582.2, from coordinate 13,428,570 downwards.
GTCTGCTACTTCCGGTACAGGCAAGGCTTTTTTATCAGCGACCAAAAGTTGCGAACTTTATCGTCGATGTTCTCTACTAAATCCTTTCAGCAAAAATATGGCAATATCGCGAAATGATCAAGTATGACACATAGAATGGACCTGCTATCCCCGTTTAAATAAGAAAATCTCATTTCAGTAGGCCTTTAAAGATTAACTGTCTACTGATTTCTAGTCTCGCACCGCACCCAATCCATGTATCTACGTCTATTCTCGTCTCCAGTTCTGTAAATAACGTAACAAGCGTGTGGCTCTTTTCATGGACAACCCTGGCTTAAGTCGTTTTAAAGACAAAAAAACGTCAACTGATTTCTAGTTTGGCGGGATAACCAGTTTATGTGTCTACACTCGATTAACATAACGATTCACAACTGAATCTTATCAACTGAAGGGGCTGTAACCGGTGTAGCTAAGCTGGCCACTTATCAAATCGGATATCAGGTCGCATCGGTTTATCGTTAACAACCCTATTTATTATATTGTGTATTCAAGTAACATTGATGATGCATCAAGGAAAAAAACCGAGGTTTAATATTGTCCTTGAAGAATAGCCACACGGGACATTGTTGATTGCAACGCAGTAGTTTTGCCATCCCAGCTGAGATATACCATTCATAAACCATTGCTATACCCAAGGAAAAAATGTTCATGCAATGTGAATAAAAATAATTAAGGGCCTATTCAAAACTAAATGGAGAAAAATTACATAATTATTGTGATTACAAATATTCTAATTCAGTTTCAGTTCTGACATTCCACTTACCCCAGTCAATGTGCGTCTGCACTAATATGAGCACAGCTTCCAGGAGTGCTGACAAGTTCACAGGTTCGGCCAAACAGCTCTTATCTCCAGCCGGCAGCTGGAAGTGGCAGAAATAACTCAATTTAATAGCCATTGCTATTGCGTGATAATGGCCACAATCCTGTCATGATGAGAGACTTTTCACCTCTTTACCCCCTAACTTAGCTTCTCCTCCGCAAGCAACTGCCATTTACAGTGGGAGTAGGTAAAGATTTATATGCACCCGTTCCTTATCATTCACCTTATTGGGCGCTAACGTATCAACAATAACAAGGGGGAAAAGTTATTTATCCTTGGGGATTTAAGAAGTTTCAGGTAAACTTTGGCAAAGTTCTCCCTGTTCACCAAGAACTTCAAAAATGACTGAGAGCAACTGTAATCAAACACTGCACCCATCACACCAAATGATTTAAAGTCACATTGGGAAACTTTTAATAGCAAAAAGGGGACATTGCACAGAAAACAGATTGCCAAGGATTGAAGCAGAACTAATATTACGGTGACAAAAGCATCTGATAGAAGTATGTTTTTTCAATTAGGAGAGTGTGTGTGTGTGGGGGTCTGCGGGTCTGCCGCGGAACGGGGTGTGCAAGGACCGGCGTCAAAGACAGCGACAGTTGAGTAGATGGCCCAGGTGGGCCTTGTTATCTAGTCACCTGTCGCCTTTATTAGCAGCAGCCGGAACGAGACACGGGGTTGGAGTTGGAGTTGGGAGCTGGAGAGAGAGAGAGAGAGAGAGAGAGAGAGACACACGCCTGAAACAGACTGCTGAAAAGCAATCAATACTGTTGTGTCAAAATAAAAAGACTATATTCAAACTGTCTACCGGGCTCACGGAAGATCTATCGGACTCAGGAGACGTTTACAGAGAGATTTATATGAACAAACAGATTGTTCCAAAGGACTTTTCCCCAAGTCCGAGCATTTCTTCTTGTCACTCAAGCATCAGTGAACTGAGGAGAAGCAGTCACGACACAGAAGCCCACTCAATGAAATCTTATAGACTGGACTCTCACACTATGAACTGTATCCACTCGGCATCCATTGCACCGGTCATCCCCACATCTGCGGACTCTTCCAAGGTTTCTCATTGTTTCCAATAGATTGAGTTTTTTCTTGCCCTGAGCTGAGGGTTGTGGCTTGTGCAGCCCTTTGAGACATTTGTGATTAAGGGCTATAGAAGTAAACGTTGATTGATTGATTGATGTATAGTGTGCATACTGTATAGCTTTCTCACAGCCAAATTACAATTGCATGTTAAAATCATGTAATATTTGGTTTGCAATCATTTACATTTAAACATCCCAGCATATTACAAAGGATATGAACGACTTTGGATCTTGTTTGATTACTCAATTTATAAAGGAGCCATATCGGTTTGAACCGTATGCAAGCGAAACCGACGAAAACGACACGACAGCCAGCGACACGGGAGAAAGCGAGGAATTTGGCGATCGCCTTCTAACCAACGATTGGTATGTGTTTGTTTGGCATTAAAGGAAACTAACAACTATGAACTAGGTTTACAGCATATGAAATACATTTGGCAACAACATGCACTTTGAGAGCGCAGACAGCCCAGTTTTCATCAATTAATATATTCTGGAGACATACCCTCATGTCAGCAGGCCAGGGAAGCTAGGGTCGATATTCTTCTCTTGATCATCTTCGGGACGGTGTGAGCCAAGACATCCAGGGGGTTTAGCTCGCTCGTCTGAGGGAACAAACTGCCGCCATTGCTTGCCGTGCTACCGAGGTCCTTTGTCCCTGAATTGCTCACACACTCCGGCAGATTCAATGGGGGTCTGGCGGCAGATTTCTTTGACTTTATCGTTGGAAATGCATCTGCTTTGAGTGTCGCAGGATATCCACACATTCTTGCCATCTCTGTCGTAGCATAGCTTTCGTCGGTAAAGTGTGCGGAACAAACGTCCAATTTCTTGCCACTTTCGCATCTTTGGGCGACTGGTGCAACTTGAATCCGTCCCTGTTCGTGTTTGTTACACCCTCCGACAACACACCGACGAGGCATGATGTCTCCAAGATACGGAAAATAGTCGAAAAAACGGAAAATAACAGAGCTGATTTGACTCAGTGTTTGAGAAAATGGCGGATTGCTTCCCGATGTGACGTCACGTTGTGACGTCATCGCTCCGAGAGCGAATATTAGAAAGGCGTTTATTTCGCCAAAATTCACCCATTTAGAGTTCGGAAATCGGTTAAAAAAATATATGTTCTTTTTTCTGCAACATCAAGGTATATATTGACGCTTACATAGGTCTGGTGATAATGTTCCCCTTTAAGTCCTTGAGCAAGACACTTCACCCTTGCTCCTGATGGGTCATGGTTAGGGCCTTGCATGGCATCTCCCGCCATCAGTGTGTGAATGTGTGTGTGAATGGGTGAATGTGGAAATAGTGTCAAAGCGCTGCCTTTAAGTACCTTGAAGGTAGAAAAGCGCTATACAAGTATAACCCTGTGGGGGGGGGCGTGGCCTGCGGGCCTGCGGAGAAGCGGGGCGTGTCAGGACCGGCCTCGAGATTAGCGGCAGGTGCGTAGATGACACAGCTGTGAGTTTGTCTGATCACCTGTCGCTCTGTTAAAGGCAGCAGTCGGGAAGGAGAGGGGAGTGGTTGGTGGATGGCAGAGCACGCAGCGAGAGACAGAGAAACCATTCGTGTGCTCAGGTGGGGGAAAAGCGAGCACGAGTGTGAGTGAAAGCGAGCGAAGAAATTGGACATGGCTGGAAAGGACAAGAAAGACAGTTTATTGAAAAATAAAACCTTGTTCGAAACCCTGAACGTTGCTGTCATGTCCGTAGTTGGTGGTCAGAAGAACCCAGTGAAACCAGACTTCCACAAACCCATTTACCATTTACCATTCAGCAGAAGACTGCCGCAGCCGTAGGTCCCTGGCTGTTGCTGCTGCTGTCCGCCCGACTGGTTTTGCTGGAGTCCCAGGAACACATTGTGACAACAGAACATGAAAAAATGATCGCCTACATAAATTAATAGACGTCTTCACAAATATTATTATGAATAAGAAGCATTACATGCTTTGGCGATAAAGTGGATTTTTTATGGAATCGTTTTTTTGAGTTCTCTTGGTCCTTCACCTTATTTTAGAGGAAGCGGCTGAGATCTACCAGCACCGCTGGCATCTGATTTTCCTGCGGTTGAGAGCCGACCGATCAAGGGAGATGGTTGTCATGAAGATGTGTCACATGTTGACACGCATTTTAAAGACGTTATTTCTAATTATTAATTAATGATGGATTTATTTTTATGCCTGTGTATGCTTGTTGTAGTGGGACGTGCACCTTTAAAAACACGCAGACAATCCAGTAGATGTCCCGGAAAGAGTCCTCACCAGAGATGTCCGATAATATCGGACTGCCGATATTATCGGCCGATAAATGCTTTAAAATGTAATATCGGAAATTATCGGTATCGGTTTCAAAAAGTAAAATGTATGACTTTTTAAAACGCCTTTGTGTACACGGACGTAGGGAGAAGTACAGAGCGCCAATAAACCTTTGAAGGCACTGCCTTTGCGTGCCGGCCCAGTCACATAATATCTACGGCTTTTCACACACACAAGTGAATGCAATGCAATGCAATGCATACTTGGTCAACAGCCATACAGGTCACACTGAGGGTGGCCGTATAAACAACTTTAACACTGTTACAAATATGCGCCACACTGTCAACCCACACCAAACAAGAATGACAAACACATTTCGGGAGAACATCCGCACCGTAACACAACATAAACACAACAGAACAAATACCCAGAACCCCTTGCAGCACTAACTCTTCCCGGACGCTACAATATACACCCCCCGCTGCTCTTTCCGCTCTGCAAAGCGTCGCTGTTGGATTTAATATGTACATTTGTTATGTGTATATGTATTTATGGCGGACTTACCTGGGACTTTAAGATGGGCGGGGCTACCACTGACAGGTGACCATGTCGGTAGCTTTAAAAATGGCGTCATTGTTTCGTTTGTAAAAACAGCGTGCTTCGTCACCAGCATACCCCACTGGTAAGATCATTTGTTATGTCCGCTTTGCTTTGTTAGATCAGCTGAATTATTGTTTAAATTCCATGCTTGCCTGCTTCCTTGCTTTTCTGTTTGTTGTAAGTCCGCTGTGTCCGCAGCGCTTGTTGTGCGGCGGACTTGCTGCGTCACAACCAGGGCAAACACTCACTATTTAGTCTTTGAACAACATTGGCAAAATTAACAGTAATGTGTGGATTGAAATCTGCTGGATTAGATTGTTGTCACGTTGCGTGTGTCCAGCTGCATTTCGAAGGTTTGAGTTAAAAATACCGGCACTTTACTTCCTGGTTTGACTGATGGGATTTGTAGTTCTTTTATGTAGTTCTGCTCATATGTGTAATGTGTGCCTCAAACAGAGCGCCGGTGTTTTATGTCTTTTTAATATGATTGTCCATGAACCATAGAGACATTATAAATAATTCTGATCACATTTAAAACATTATATGACATAAATTAATGATGATAATAAAATGTAAATGCTAAAATTAATAAGTTAGGATAAAATCACAGTGATTGATAATATGTCATATCATGGTTGACAACATTATGGTTCAGTTGATGAATTCATGTTTATTATTTACATTATGATGATTCAAGATAGATACATTGTTTTATGTTCATGTTTACTTGTAGGTTATTACCTGCTTCTGCTGCTGCTTCTGCTTCTGCTTCTGCTGCTGCTGCTGCTGCTGCTACTGTTTCTGCAATAGTACCAAATAAAACAAGCAAACGAGTGCAGTGCGAGTAATTCCTTTCATGCTGAGTGACGACCCCTATTCAGAGGGCCAATACGGAAAAAACTGAACAGTAATAACCAACGGGTTGGATGAGATTGGAATTTACCTACAAATCCCCCGATGAGTTTTAAGCCTTGAAGAGGAATAAATAACTCTCCAAGCGAAACAACACTGTGTCCACCTAACAATTGACCAAAGGAGAACCACCATTTGGAGGGAAAGGACCCTGCTGGTGAAACCAAACCCCGGTCAGATAAAGAATAAGGAAAATGGACACACAGGAACTTGAAGCCCTCAGAGGGAAGCGCTCTACTGCGCAATCCTCCTTCACCAAGAGGGCCAATAAGCTTGCCTCCAAAGTCAAACTGTTAGGAGAGAAAGCCCTGATTGACGAGCTGAGGATCCTTGAGGTGGACTATGAGAGGGTCAGTGATGCAGGAGATGACTATGCTGAAGCCCTCAATGCGGTGAACGGAACCGAGGATGAAGAGGACAAGGCAAAAGAAGAAGCAGCCTGCATAGCGGAGAAGACAGCTGAGTGCCTCCGTAAATACACAGAGACCGTTGAGCTCATTCAAGAAAGAATCTGGACTAAGTTCGCAGCAGATGACATCGGAGAATGTGTTTCCAGTGCAGAGACTAAGATGGACCAGGTTGAGGGCTGCAACATAAAAAAGTTAAAGAGGTCTGATTTTGAGCTCACCAGACGTGGCCTGAGAGAGAGGATCGATGAGCTCGAGCGAAGATGCAGGAACTGGGATGCTCTTATCTTATATGCCAACACAAAGATGCTCAAGGAGAAGGTCCGAGCTCTGTGGCGCCGAGTAAGAGACTGGGAGGATAGCTGGCAAGACCCAAGATGCACGGAGTCATCCGATGAAGATATGGATGACAAAGTCCGACAAGAAAAAAAGTCTGATAGGGCGCAGGACGTGCTCAACCCAGTCAGTCTCACAGAGCCCCCATTTAGCGGTCCCAGTCTCAAAGAGGAACTTCCTTCAGGTAGCAACACCCAAGTTGCTCCATCGAACCCCCACCCAACAACCATCTCAGCTTCAGGTGCCAGAATCCAGGCACTTAGTGGACCAGTTGGTGGCAGCACTGGAACCACATCAAATGCCTCTAGCACACCACTGATGACCCAGAGTGCTCCCCGGGCCATCCCTGACATGTATCCTGGAGGTTACGGCTACAGAAATCAGTTCCCCCTCCAGAGAGCATGTCTCCCCACGTTTTCTGGTGACATAACAGATTATTACCGTTGGAAGGCTGAATGGGGAGAACTGGAGCAATTGGGGAACCCACTGAGGACGGCAGGTGTAACAAGGTTCCATCTCTTAGCTAGCCTCGGTGAGAAAGTGAAAAAGGACCTAGTCCTGTCCAGCTGCGCGTCCGCTGAGGAAATGTTCCAACGCTTGGACAACAGATATGGGAATGAGGCAAGGATTGTCCAAATGATTGCGAGTGAGGTGCAAGGCCTGCCCCCTGTAAAAGGAAATAACCCTAGGAGAGCAATTGAGCTGATCCAGACGGTGGAAAGGGCCCTAAGCAACCTTCTCATCCTGGGTGAAGAGGATGTTATGAAAAATCGTCTGGTGGCACAGTCTCTGGAAAGTAAGCTACCGAACTTCCTAAAGGAGAAATGGGTGGATCACAAGAATGTGCCCACCAATGGTTTCGCCCATCAGAACCATTTTGAGTGTCTTCTTCAATTCCTAAAGAGACAGGAGGTAATTCTTGAAGAGCTGGACCAGTTGGAAACGAGCCTTGCAGAAAATACTCCCTCTGAGAAACGCCCGATAGAAACTTCAGAGAAGAGGGCGAAGAAAGCTTTCTCCAGGGTCACTGCAGGACAACGCGGGCCTCCAGCAAAGACACAATCGCAATGCTCCGTCTGTGGCGACGAAACACACACTGGAAGTCTTTTTACTTGCAAAACCTTCAGGGACTTGGACCTGGCAAAAAGAAAGTCTCACCTAAGGACCCATGGTGTGTGCAACAGGTGCTTGAACATTCACCCCAAGGATGGCCGTTGCAACTCAGGGTTCCTCTGCAGTAAAGCGGACTGCCGGCAAGACGAGGCTCACCACTACCTGCTCTGCCCCAGGTTCGCCACTCAAAGGGACGGTGGCAGTAAAGTCCCAGCGAAAGTAGTGAAAAGGCCTCTTGGCCTAACCAACCAGCAGGAAGAGTTTCTTGCAACGCTAACCCCAGAGCAGAAGACAGAGTGCAGGAAAGTCTTCTCAAACAAAACCACCACAGCAATCTGCACCAGCAATAGAAGTCTACCTAAAGAATATCCAGTGCTAATGATGCTTCTCAAGGTCACTACCAACTCTGGCCATCTCATCGGAACATTGATTGACCTTGCTTCAGATACCAATTACATCACAAATACTGGAGCCAAGCGTCTCGGACTATGTGGAGAGAACATCAAATTGATTGTGCATGGAGTTGGTGGGATGCGGAGGACAATCATGACCAGGAGATACTTCCTTCGGTTGAGGGTAGAAACTCCCGAGGGAACGGTGGGAGTGCACAAGATCATTTGCTACGGCCTGGAGAGCATCGCAGAGGTCACCCAGAAAGCCACACCATATCAACTTCAAGGGTTCTTCCCTGGTGTTGCTGCTGAAGACTTGGTCCGGCCCACCAAAATCGATCTCCTCATCAGCCACAAGGAAGGTCGCCTGGTCCCACAGCCAGTCAGGAGAAAAGGGGACTTGATCCTTTGGGATGGCCCACTTGGAAAGACGGTCGCTGGGACCCACCCTAACCTCCTTGAGATGGTAGATTTAACCTTCCACCAGTCTGACACTCATGTCGCGAGGTCCATGAGAACTGCCTCAAAAGTATATGAGGAGGTCCTTGTGGACTCAAGCAATTCGAACACCGAGTTCACAAAGAAAGAGACAGTCCTCAGCAGCACCGCTACAACTAACAAGGAAGTATTAGAGTGGTTCAGGTGGGACAGCATCGGGGCAGCGTGCGACCCTCAATGTGGGGGCTGCAAATGTGGCATGTGTGCCCCAGGAGGAAAGGAGATGACCCTTGGAGAAGAAAGGGAGTTGGAGAAAATCAAAAATGGCCTCTCCTATGTTCTAGCAGACAAGCACAGCCAGTTACCCCACTGGGAAGCTGCCTATCCCTGGCGAGGAGACCCAGCCTCTCTCCCTGACAATCGCAGAGCCGTGGAGGCTACTTTCAGGAGGACAGAGTCCAGGCTGGGACGAGAACCCGCTTGGAAAGCAGCGTATGGGGAACAAATCCATGACATGGTCAGAAGAGGTGCGGCTGTCAAGCTATCAGAAGAAGAGATGGATTCCTGGAAGGGCCCAAAGTGGTACATTAGCCACTTGGTCGCCCTGAACCCCCACTCTGCTTCCACCCCTGTGAGAATAGTGTGGAATAGCAGCCAAGAGTTTCAGGGTTGGAGCCTGAATGACCTTCTCCACAAAGGTCCAGATGTACTTAATCCAATAAAAGGAGTTCTCTTACGGTTCAGAAGCGGGCAACATGGTGCCCTGGGCGATGTACGAAAGATGTACAACTCAGTTTGGCTCAAGGATGAAGAGGTCCACCTGCATCGATTCCTATGGAGGGATGACCCCCTGAACGAAATAGAGACGTTTGCAGTTGTCCGAGTGAACATTGGCGATAAGCCAGCAGGATGTATTGCCCAAGTTGCAATGCGAGAGACAGCTAAACTGCCACAGTTCTCGTCAATGCTCAAAGAACGTAGAGTTTTAGAAGAAGACTGCTACGTCGATGACATCCTGACGTCGGACAATGATCTTGATGCTCTACGAGAGACAACTGTTGGTGTGGAGAAGATCTTAGAGGCAGGAGGGTTCTCTCTAAAACCCTGGGTCTTCTCTGGCCAAAGTGGGAGGGGGGGAACCCAGAGCAGTCCCCAGCTTGGCTGTCCGAGCACGCCGAACATCCTCACCCTCCCAAATCAGATGCAAGAGGAGGACAGCAAAGCCCTCGGGGTTGGGTACAAGCCCGAGTCAGACAAGCTCCGCATCCTCGCTACAATCAACTTCTCAAAGAAGAGGGGGAAGATGAGGACTGGGCTTGACTTAAGAGTGGACGCTTGGAAGTGGGTTGAAGGAGACCCAAACATTTCCGATATCCTTACGAGGGGAGCGACTCCTGATGAGTTGAACGAGGACTCGGAGTGGCAGAACGGGCCTGAGTTCCTCAAGTGGCCTGAAAGCAAGTGGCCGGTGAAGACTGCAAATGAAATCGCTGCCACGGTCGCCGATGAGAGCATCAAGAAGCTTCAAAGACGCGTATTCTCTGCCGTGGTCACAAGGCGACAGAAAAATGAGAGCGACATCAGAATGAAGCCTCCTGAGCCTGGCGGCCCCGGAACCACTCCACCTCTGTCTATCCCACGGGTGCGGGCCGTGGCCCTTGTGCGCCTCGTTGAGCCTGGGAGGTTTAGCTCCCTCGCCAGGCTGTGCGGGACTGTTGCCTGGACTCGGCGGGCAGTGGAGGCCTGGTTAGGTGGCAGCCACCAGGCCACTGCCAATGAAAATGCAAAGCCTGGTCTTACAGCTGTTGAGAGGGCAGAGGCCTTCCATTACCTTGCCCTTGAAGCCCAGGACGGAGTTGAGTTCCGGGATGAAACTCTGGACCGACTCGTGGTCCGAAAAGATGAGGTCACGGGGCTCCTACTCTGCGGAGGACGAATTCAGTCCTGGAATGAAGGCAAGACTGCTATTCCTCTGATCCCTATGCAGTCAAGATTGGCCACATTACTAGCCCAAGAGGCTCATGAGAAGAACCACGAGGGGATTGCAGCAACTCTCCTAGGAACTCGGAGAAAAGCCTGGATCATACAGGGCCGTCGAGCAGTCAGGAGAGTTATAAATGACTGCATCCACTGCCGAAAGCAAAGAGCTAGAGTATGCCAGCAAGTGATGAGTGACCTCCCGCTGGAGCGCTCGCAAAGGGCAGGCCCATTCGAGTACACAACCCTGGATCTATTCGGCCCCTATGAAGTCAAGGACGCAGTAAAGGGGAGAGCAAGGAAGAAAGTCTGGGGAATTGTTTTCTGCTGCATGGCTTCAAGGGCAGTCCATGCCGATGTATGCGATGACCAGTCCTCAGAAAGTTTTCTGCTGGCCTACTCCCGCTTTGTTGCCCTTAGAGGTCACCCACGCAAGCTATGGTCCGACAAAGGGACAAACTTCATCGGGGCTAAACCCGCTTTGAATGAGCTCCAAAACCACTTGCGCTGTCTACAAACATCATCTGTTGAGGACATTGCAGCCAAGAATGGGACAGACTGGGCATGGTGCTTCCACCCTGCCGATGCGCCTCACCGGAATGGAGCAGCAGAAGCTGCCGTAAAATTGATAAAAAGAGCCTTAACAAGTTTGAAAGGAGCGACAGACTCTCTCACCTGGGGTGAGTTCCAGACTCTAATTTTTCAGGCAGCCAACCTGACAAATGAGCGCCCAATCGACGCTCGCGCCCAGGAGCAAGAGGAGTCAGTCGACTACATAACTCCCAACTCTCTCATCCTCGGACGATCCTCAGTGGGAGGAGACACAGATGGACTTGATCTAGTCACCCACCCTTGGCGCAGGCTAAGGAACATCCACAATTTAGTTGACAGATTCTGGGCCAAGTGGAATGAACTAGCCGGTCCAAATCTCTTTGTCCGTGAGAAGTGGCATACAAAGGAGAGAAACGTCAAAGAGGGAGACATCGTCTGGATCGCAGACCCTAATGCTATGAGAGGACAATTCCGCTTGGGCATAGTTACAGCCACAAGACCAGACAGGCATGGAGTCGTCAGGGACGTCGATATCAAAGTTTGTGCTGGCCTTCCAACGACGAATACTGAGAGAAAAGGCAGGACAAATCAACAACTCCCGTTAACCATCATTCTGCAAAGGGATGTAAGGCGGCTGATCGTGCTGATCCCAGCAGAGGATTCGACTCCAGCTGCGACTTCATGACGCTGTCTCCCGGGGCGACTTCAAAGTTCCAGTCACTGCCCCACCCTTTGGCCAAATCAACACCCCAAAACCCCTTAAAACTATTTGGCTGGTTGGTGTAGGCGGATCGCTGCCACCATGCCCACACAGTGCACACAGTACATATACGAAGATGAGCATCCACACTCCATTTAAAAAAAAAAAAAAAAAAAAAAAAAAAAAAATCATTGTAACTGGATTTTTGAATGTGTGTCACGAAGTGGGGTCTCTGGATTGTGGTGTAAGTTCCTTGGATGGGACATCAGGAACTTAAGTGGGAGGTGTTGGATTTAATATGTACATTTGTTATGTGTATATGTATTTATGGCGGACTTACCTGGGACTTTAAGATGGGCGGGGCTACCACTGACAGGTGACCATGTCGGTAGCTTTAAAAATGGCGTCATTGTTTCGTTTGTAAAAACAGCGTGCTTCGTCACCAGCATACCCCACTGGTAAGATCATTTGTTATGTCCGCTTTGCTTTGTTAGATCAGCTGAATTATTGTTTAAATTCCATGCTTGCCTGCTTCCTTGCTTTTCTGTTTGTTGTAAGTCCGCTGTGTCCGCAGCGCTTGTTGTGCGGCGGACTTGCTGCGTCACAACCAGGGCAAACACTCACTATTTAGTCTTTGAACAACATTGGCAAAATTAACAGTAATGTGTGGATTGAAATCTGCTGGATTAGATTGTTGTCACGTTGCGTGTGTCCAGCTGCATTTCGAAGGTTTGAGTTAAAAATACCGGCACTTTACTTCCTGGTTTGACTGATGGGATTTGTAGTTCTTTTATGTAGTTCTGCTCATATGTGTAATGTGTGCCTCAAACAGAGCGCCGGTGTTTTATGTCTTTTTAATATGATTGTCCATGAACCATAGAGACATTATAAATAATTCTGATCACATTTAAAACATTATATGACATAAATTAATGATGATAATAAAATGTAAATGCTAAAATTAATAAGTTAGGATAAAATCACAGTGATTGATAATATGTCATATCATGGTTGACAACATTATGGTTCAGTTGATGAATTCATGTTTATTATTTACATTATGATGATTCAAGATAGATACATTGTTTTATGTTCATGTTTACTTGTAGGTTATTACCTGCTTCTGCTGCTGCTTCTGCTTCTGCTTCTGCTGCTGCTGCTGCTGCTGCTACTGTTTCTGCAATAGTACCAAATAAAACAAGCAAACGAGTGCAGTGCGAGTAATTCCTTTCATGCTGAGTGACGACCCCTATTCAGAGGGCCAATACGGAAAAAACTGAACAGTCGCCATGTTGAAAATTATTTTCAAAGTTCCATTTTTAAAGATGTTTGGTAATATCCATCCATCCATTTTCTACCGCTTGTCCCTTATGGGGTCACGGCGGGCTGGAGCCTATCCCAGCTGTCATCTGTGATATTTCTACCTCAATAATTGTTTCTGATATTCTATACATTACATGTTGTACAAGATAACGATCTTCATATTAACCTTCTCTATTAATTAGTAAATGTAATATTTAGCCTGCTAATAATTCTGTAATTGAAGACTGGACCAGAACATGTTATAAAATAGTTTACACAGTATTTCAGCAAGCCAGAAAGCCCCCCCATTCCTCAATTGATGTACTAGCATTTATTTACGTGCAATTATCACAGAATAACACTACACAACATCTCTGAAAAAAGCAATATTGTAATATAAGACATTTTTGTTTTGTAAATGTAGTTAAACCGGATGTATCAATCAATCACTCAATCAATGTTTAGTTATATAGCCCTAAATCACGAGTGTCTCAAAGGGCTGCGCAAGGCACAACGACGTCCTCAGCTCAGATCCCACATCAGGGAAAGAAAAAACTCAACCCAATGGGATAACAATGAGAATCCTTAGAGGGGACCGCAGCGAACGGTGCAATGTACGTCGAGTGGATCCAGCATAATATTGTGAGAGTCTAGTCCATAATAGTAGTAATGTATAGTGCAGTGCTTTTATTTTGAAGCCGGAAAAGTGTGTGATTGTTTTGAGAAAGTGTCTTGACATGTTTTGAGATGACTGTTTGCAATAAAAAAAAAAGTCCCCTTTTATCTTCCTGCCGACCGGATTTCATTTCTATTCAGCTTTTATGCCGTCTTACTTACTAAAGCAGTCACAGTAACAATCTAAATGTTATGTTATCACTACACCTTAACTGTAATCTAAACACGGAAATGAAGCACCACCCACCTCTGAACGACATGCAGAGCAGGCTTTCCTGCAGTGATGTTGCCTCTTTTCATGGCCATGAAAGCCACATGTAGAAAAATTGTCCTTTCTTATAGGCTCCAGCTCCCCCCGCGACCCCAAAGGGAATAAGCGGTAGAAAATGGATGGATGGACGGATGTCGGGAGAACAATTAACTTGCCATGGCTTTGAACCTGATATTGCAATAAGCGAGACTTTCCTTTGTCCATTTCTGCTCGCATGTAGCTCATCCGTAACAAATGAACTGCAGCCAAGTTCTACAGCCCGAGGGTAAAAAAAGATGCATGTGCATTAATCACCCATTAAAAAAATGATTGCTGTTATTGAAATTTTTAGTTTGGGCACCACTGTACTAGGATTTCTGAATAAGAGGCCATTTCTTTTTTCAAGGGATGGTTAGCAACCCTAAGTGACGGGTTATAAACAAATGGGTATGGGATATATTCTTTGGTAAATGGGTGGTTTTAAAAAAAAGTATAAGTAATTATAGTATTTACAAATATTCAGTAGCTGACCCTGTCAGAGATATCAGCTGAATTCATCCCTGCTCATTGCCAGCTATGCAACCATTGAGGAACATTGTGTATCTGCTCAGAGGAATTAGAAAAGTTGTTTCAACAAAATTACTCTGTTGTTCTGCTATGCGACAATGGGAAGTGTGATATTAATTGTGTACTATGTGTGGACATGTCTTCCTATGATGTCTCAGCCTTCCAGCACTTTGTACACTCATTGACACACCCAAACACATACTGTAATAAGTAAGGTGGTGCACATACCTAAACACACGCACAGAGACTAAGCGAGAGCCAACAATGACTGTCGCTACCTAATTCAATATATGTCTTATATTCATACTTGCCAACCCTCCTGGATTTTCCGGGAGACTCCCGAAATTCAGCGCCTCTCCCGAAAACCTCCCGGGACAAATTTTCTCCCGAAAATCTCCCGAAATTCAGGCGGAGCTGGAAGCCACGCCCCCTCCAGCTCCATGCGGACCTGAGTGACGTGTCAACAGCCTGCATTCACGTCCGCTTTCCCACAATATAAACAGCGTGCCTCCCCAAACACGTTATAACTGTAGAATGATCGAGGGCGAGTTCTTTGTTTCTTATGTGGGTTTATTGTTCGGCAGTTTCATTAACGTCCTCCCAGCGCGGTAACAACACACAACAACAGCAGTCATGTTTTATTCTACCGTAAAGCAGTTTGTCTGCCGTAAACAGCAATGTTGTTGTAATATATTGAGTTTGAGGCAATAACCAGGCGAGGTGATGAAGTACGTCTCTTTACTGTAGACTTCAGAACAGACTCACACACTTGACGTCAGGTGCGCAACACCACGTAAATCGTTGCCCAACCAAAAAGTAACCCCAGTACGCTATAGCCAACATTCACCAGGAGATGGCAACAGACAAACATAGATCACTCTATTACATTCCTCCCCTTTTAGAAATGTAGAAGTTACTCAAAATAAATAAACAACCCAACCAAAAAATGCAGCAGCTCAATTAAAAAACTGTACTTAAGCCACATTCTTTTTTCTTTTTTTTTTTAGTACTGAACTCTTAACCCTTATTTGTAAACAATAACATGCTTATTATACAAACAGTATTTGTACACCTTTAACACAGATTTTTATACTGTCTTCAGAGATTCAGTTTTTTTGGTGGTACTCGAAACCTTTCTGGGTACCTGCGAAAGGGTGTTCAGCATGGTTAGAAAAATAGTGACAGAGAATAGAACAAGGATGGACAATTCAACCCTTAACTCAACAATGAGTAGATGAGTGTTATGTGTGTGTATATGTGTAAATAAATGAACACTGAAATTCAAGTATTTCTTTTATTTATATATATATATATATATAATAAAATAAATATATATATATAGCTAGAATTCACTGAAAGTCAAGTATTTCTAGCTGTAAATATACTCCTCCCCTCTTAGCCACGCTCCCAACCACGCCCCCGCCCCGCCCCACCCCGACCACGCCCCCCCACCTCCCAAAATCGGAGGTCTCAAGGTTGGCAAGTATGCTTATATTAGAACACCAAATATGCCCCTGCTCTTTATTCTTTAGCTATAATGGGTTTTGTTAATTTACGGTAGGACATACAGCATCTTTAGTGTCTTCGTTCTGTTAACCTTGACTCTCTAAAATTAATCAGCACGGAGCTGTTGACTTATTCACTTGATGCCGCGTCACTGACTGTCATAATTAATTAGCCTATCACAGGAGCCAATTATGCAAAACCGTTCTGTGTGCTTCAACCAGAATTCAACTTGTCACCTCCAAAGCCTCCCAATGATGTAAACAAACAAATGAGACGCTCTTAAGCAACGTTCACATAATTGCATGAAAAGCAAGGTTTGCATATTGAAAAATGAGGTAATTTGCAATGCTAATGTTTTGAACCGTGGTTAGATTACAGAAGAGACAAACTGCATCAGCCTGCAGCAACTGGGCATACTAACAAAGGTCACAGTAGCTCCAGTTAATTTGGGAATAACTGGGGAGTGATACATCTCGGAAATTCTGGTTGCGCCCTATGAGATTTGTGGGATGAGTGAAATGAGATATGTTGTACCATTAAGCAGGCTAATGCTGTGCATGCACAAAGGTAGCACGAAAGCGTTATTTGCTGCTAAAATTACTTACTGTGTCCCTAGAAAATAAGCCTTCATTTACCTAATGCTCTTTGCAAGCAGATCTTTATTCGAAGACGACTTCAGCTTACAATTCCCTCTTTTTGAAGATTAATAGTTTGCTGATGTTGTGGCCCGAATGCAATGTTTGTGTTAACGACATGCCTATTATTGGGGACTGGCTATTATTTTATTGTGAATAACACCTGTGACATTACAACAGAGATTTGAAGTCAGAGATTTGAAGTCAGTATTTCCAATTGGTAATAGGTTGATAAGTAGACACGATTTAAAGGTTTACATCAGAGGTCCCCAAACTACGGCCCGCGGGCCAGATTCGGCCCGCCAGAGTCCAAAATCAGGCCCGCGTGAAGTCCCAAGTATTAAAAAAAAATCAAAAAAAAATCGTTTTTTCTGTCTTTTCTTATCCACTTTGTACCGTTTGCTACTCACGGTGTCTCCTAGCCGCTCAGGCAAATGATATTGTCTAAAAATGCATTTTCTCATCGATAACGTGACATCATCACGCACGCGGAAAGTGCGATATATATATATCTAATATCCATCCATCCATCCATTTTCTACCGCTTATTCCCTTCGGGGTCGCGGGGGGCGCTGGAGCCTATCTCAGCTACAATCAGGCGGAAGGCGGGGTATATATATATATATGTATATTAGGGGTGTGGGAAAAAATCGATTCAAATTCGAATCGCGATTCTCACGTTGTGCGATTCAGCATCGATTCTCATTTAAAAAAAATCTATTTTTATTTTTTATTGTTTTTTTTTTATTTATTTGTTTAAATGTGTTATTAATCAATCCAACAAAACAATACACAGCAATACCATAACAATGCAATCCAATTCCAAAACCAAACCCAACGCAGCAACACTCAGAACTGCAATAAACAGAGCAATTGAGGACACAGACACAGAACAAACCAAAAGTAGTGAAACAAAAATGAGTATTGTCAACAACAGTATCAATATTAGTTACAATTTCAACATAGCAGTGATAAAAAATCTCTCTTTGACATTATCATTAGACATTTATTAAAAATAAAAAATAAATTAACAATACTGTCACAGTGGCTTACACTTGCATCACATCAACACACTGTGTCCAATATTTTCACAAATATAAAATAAGTCATATTTTTGGTTCATTTAATAGTTCAAAACAAATTTACATTATTGCAATCAGTTGATAAAACATTGTCCTTTAAAATTATTAAAGGGGAACATTATCACAATTTCAGAATGGTTAAAACCATTAAAAATCAGTTCCCAGTGGCTTATTTTATTTTTCGAAGTTTTTTTCATAATTTTACCCATCACGCAATATCCCTAAAAAAAGCTTCAAAGTGCCTGATTTTAACATCGTTATATACACTCGTCCATTTTCCTGTGACGTCACATAGTGATGCCAATACAAACAAACATGGCGGGTAGAACAGCAAGGTATAGCGACATTACCTCGGATTCAGACTCGGATTTCAGCGGCTTAAGCGATTCAACAGATTACACATGTATTGAAACGGATGGTTGTAGTGTGGAGGCAGGTAGTGAAAACGAAATTGAAGAAGAAACTGAAGCTGTTGAGCCATATCGGTTTGAACCGTATGCAAGCGAAACCGACGAAAACGACACGACAGCCAGCGACACGGGAGAAAGCGAGGACGAATTCGGCGATCGCCTTCTAACCAACGATTGGTATGTGTTTGCTTGGCATTAAAGGAAACCAACAACTATGAACTAGGTTTACAGCATATGAAATACATTTGGCAACAACATGCACGTCGGTTTCGCTTGTATATGGTTCAAACCGATATGGCTCAATAGCTTCAGTTTCTTCTTCAATTTCGTTTTCGCTACCTGCCTCCACACTACAACCATCCGTTTCAATACATGCGTAATCTGTTGAATCGCTTAAACCACTGAAATCCGAGTCTTAATCCGAGCTAATGTCGCTATAGCTTTTTTTAGGGATAGCGTGATGGGTAAAATTTTGAAAAAAACTTCGAAAAATATAATAAGCCACTGGGAACTGATTTTTAATGGTTTTAACCATTCTGAAATTGTGATAATGTTCCCCTTTAATCTTTAATCCTATCGTTTAATCTCTTTACCTGATAAACCCCTGTTAACCTACGTATAACCCTGGCAATTTACTTAATTCCTGCAGATGCTTGCACGCACTCTTTCCGGATAAGGACTTAACCCAGCAGTCAATCCAACACACCTCATGAACTGAACCAGCCAGCAGAAAGTTACCCTACCTAAACGGCTCCATTTAGACAGCCCTGAAGCGCTGCTATACCCAGGAAGGTTAAACTATAACTAAATGCAATTTCATCCCTGGTTTAGGTGTCTGCCTGCACAAAAAAATTGTCTGGGAGTGACTGGTTTAAACAGACTTGAGCTTTAAGCAAATAACGGAAGCAAGCTTATAGAAACAGATACGCCACACCGGGACCTAAATTTAGATTATGATCATTTTATAGTATTATCATTTTAGATTAACAATTTTATGTGAGTGAAATTACCCATGAAGTTCTCGAGCAGTGCAGTACAAAGACAGGAATAAGGAATATACCGTATTTTTCGGAGTATAAGTCGCACCGGAGTATAAGTCACACCTGACGAAAATGCATAATAAAGAAGGAAAAAAACATATATAAATCGCACTGGAGCCCGGCCAAACTATGAATAAAACTGCGACTTACAGTCCGATAAATACGGTAAATGAAAGTGGCAGCTCTATATTGTAAAGCTTGGGTCTCGCTTTAAGCCTTTATACAGCCAATGAATATAGTTCTAATATTGATTGGTTTTACATCAAGGTCACCTCTTAAAGCTTTAAAAGTTGTAAGTTCTATACTAAAGTAAATAAAATGGCTTCAGTTGGTTTATTTATGGCTCTAGGAGTTCACCCTGCTCTCCTCCATTGTTGTTTCCTTTTCATTAGGAAGCAACTTCCATTTCCTTTGTTGCATCTCTTCTGCTAAGATGTCATGTCTCAAATAAAACCATTTTCCCCTGTCGCTGTATGGACTTGTCACACTTTATCTTGATCAATGTTCCACAGCACACCTTCACAAAAGGTGCAAGGATAGTGAGGCAGAAGCAGTTGACGTGATGTTGTGAAAGGCATCAGCAGTGGGCTTCTAATACTGTATATGCTCCACTATTTTTGCAGTAGAATTGCTATGTTGAAGATGGAGATTAAATCTTTATCACCTTGTGCATTCACTAATAAACGTGGGCTTGTAAACATAAACAACAAGCACAAACACATGCTTACTTTAGCTTGAAATGGGATTCATAAAATGTCACCTGTTCGACCTTTGTTTGTACTGAAAAAATGGACAAACTGTTCACTTGTTCTGTTTGATATTTTAGTCAGAAGTTCCTATGGTAACATTTAAAGAATTGGTCAGTCATTTTCAAAGGTTTACCCGTATTTACCGTAGATTGCAGCCGATATTTTCCTTCCTGTACTTTGAACCCTGAACCTTATAAAACGGTGCAGGCAATTTATGGATTTTTCTTCACCGACAGCCAATAAATACAATGTTTTGAAAAAACAAAACAAGCAAATACACTAAGAATGTGTTTTACTGCTTGTGCTATGGCGCAATCTTTTGTCGGAGTTCGCTTACCGTAAATGCTGCCGTGTCCTTCCATTTCGGGCCTTCAACCAGAAATAGAGTCGTCTAGCCCAGTGTTTTTCAACCTTTTTGAGCCAAGGCACATTTTTTGCGTTGATAAATTCTGGAGGCACACCACCAGCAGAAATCATTAAAAAAACGAAACTCAGTTGACAGTAAAAAGTTGTTTTCGCAATTGTTGGATATGACTTTAAACCGTAACCAACCATGCATCACTGTAGCTCTTGTCTCAAAGTAGGTGTACTGTCACCACCTGTCACATCACACCGTGACTTATTTGGAGTTTTTTGCTGTTTTCCTGTGTGTAGTGTTTTAGTTCTTGTCTTGCGGTCCTATTTGGCGGCTTTTTCTCCTTTTTTGGTATTTTCCTGTAGCAGTTTCATGTCTTCCTTTGAGCGATATTTCCCACTTCTACTTTGTTTTAGCAATAAAGAATATTTCAGTAGTTTTTATCCTTCTTTGTGAGGACATGGTTGATTGTCATGTCATGTTCGGATGTACTTTGTGGACGCCGTCTTTGCTCCACAGTAAGTCTTTGCTGTCGTCCAGCATTCTGATTTTGTTTACTTTGTAGCCAGTTCAGTTTTAGTTTTGTTCTGCATAGCCTTCTCTAAGCTTCAATGCCTTTTCTGAGGGGCACTCACCTTTTGTTTATTTTTGGTTTAAGCATTAGACACCTTTTTACCTGCACACTGCCTCCCGCTGTTTCCGACATCTACAAATCAATTAGCTACTTGCTGCCACCTATTGATATGAAAGCGTATAACATAGTTACTCTGGCGAGCTGGAGACAGCACCGACACTCAACAGCAACACATTATTTGCAAACTATAATTACTGGTTTGCAAAAAATATTTTTTACCCAAATAGGTGAAATTATATAATCTCCCACGGCACACCAGACTGTATCTCACGGCACACTAGTGTGCCGCGGCACAGTGGTTGAAAAACACTGGTCTAGCCGTCCATAACGGCTCTACTCGTATGGATTGTCCATTCAAAACTCCAAGCAACTTTTGTAATTTTGACAGTGTAACTAAAACTGTTCATATTTTCTAGGCCGTGCCATGTATGATACATAGAATCATGTGAATGCTGTCAGTAAGACTAATGAGGACGAGCAGTATGGAAAATGAATAGACTATTTTGCATTCTGATTACAATATCTAATTCAGATGAATCACATTTTGTACATAGTTAACTCTCAACAATCACAAATATAAGTTTTGTATCCTTAGTAAGTGTACCTTATTAAAATGTACACCCAACATGGGACTGGTGTAACCCATTAAGCACCCTCGTCGCCCACATGAGAGATGAGCGTATTGCCCATCAAGCCAAAAACTGGTTAACTCAGCAGCCAGCACACTCTTGAAGTTACCAGGGCCTGAGGTTTAATAATGTACACACCCTGGCCTCCATTGCACTGGAGCACTTTTGAGAATGATGCAAATTGTGTTTATTACATATTGTGGGTTTTTTTAATAGCTTAACACAAAATTGACATAAACACTAATTTACACACAGAGACACACACAATTTACGAAGACATTTTCCTCCTGGGTTCTAATCCAAGCTAATCAGTCCTCTGGATGCTATGGGTCCTACAGTACAAGGCTATGAAAGTTTCGACATACATTTCTGGTGCAGTTGTTTGTGAGTTAGTTTTTTCAATGAAATATGTTGTTGTTAACAAAAAATCTGAGCAATCTGCTGCCATCCACTCGTATTGTATTTTTGTTAAAGGGGAACCAGACCTATGTAAGCGTCAATATATAACTTGATGTTGCAGAAAAAAGACCATGTATTTTTTTAACCGATTTCCGAACTCTAAATGGGTGAATTTTGGCGAATTAAACGCCTTTCTATTATTCGCTCTCGGAGCGATGACGTCTCACTTTCGTCGGTGTGTTGTCGGAGGGTGTAACAACACGAACAGGGACGGATTCAAGTTGCACCAGTGGCCCAAAGATGCGAAAGTGGCAAGAAATTGGACGAAATTTGTTCAAAATACGAGGCTGTGGGGAAAACCGGCGAAATGGTCAGTCGTTTATTCCGCACACTTTACCGACGAAAGCTATGCTACGACAGAGATGGCAAGAATGTGTGGATATCCTGCGACACTCAAAGCAGATGCTGACATCAACTCCAAAACTGGACAGATCTGCTTTCAGGAAAAGAGAGCGGATGAGGGTATGTCTACAGAATATATTAATTGGTGATAACTTTATTAATTACTCGCGGTTTTACGTAAATTTTTATACATAAACTGTGTTTACCAATAATTTAGCTTAAAAACATTTATTTTTTTCAATCATTCGAGTACATTCGGGTAGTCTTGTGTAATGCAGTATTTTGTGTCTATTTAGGTATGGTTAACCTGAGTGCTGAAATCGTGGAAAAATATATGTTCTTAGCGCGCCTGAAATGGGCTGTCTGCACTATCAAAGTGCATGTTGTTGCCAAATGTATTTCATATGCTGTAAACCTAGTTCATAGTTGTTAGTTTCCTTTAATGCCAAACAAACACATACCAATCGTTGGTTAGAAGGCGATCGCCAAATTCGTCCTCGCTTTCTCCCGTGTCGCTGGCTGTCGTGTCGTTTTCGTCGGTTTCGCTTGCATACGGTTCAAACCGATATGGCTCATTAGCTTCAGTTTCTTCTTCAATTTCGTTTTCGCTACCTGCCTCCACACTACAACCATCCGTTTCAATACATGCGTAATCTGTTGAATCGCTTAAGCCGCTGAAATCCGAGTCTGAATCCGAGCTAATGTCGCTATATCTTGCTGTTCTTTCCACCATGTTTGTTTGTATTGGCATCACTGTGTGACGTCACATGAAAATGGACGGGTGTATATAACGATGGTTAAAATCAGGCACTTTGAAGCTTTTTTAGGGATATTGCGTGATGGTTAAAATTTTTAAAAAAACTTTGGAAAATAAAATAAGCCACTGGGAACTGATTTTTAATGGTTTTAACCCTTCTGAAATTGTGATAATGTTCCCCTTAAAACTACTTACCATATCTTTCTGACTTTAAGTCGCAGTTTTTTCCATAGTTTGGCCAGAGGTGCGACTTATACTCAGGAGCGACTTATGTGTGAAATTATAAACACATACCGTAAAATATCAAATATTATTATTTAGCTCATTCACGTAAGAGACTAGACGTATAAGATTTCATGGGATTTAGCGATTAGGAGTGACAGATTGTTTGGTAAACGTATAGCATGTTCTATATGTTATAGTTATTTGAATGACTCTTACCATAATATGTTACGTTAACATACCAGGCACGTTCTCAGTTGGTTATTTATGCCTCATATAACGTACACTTATTCAGCCTGTTGTTCACTATTCTTTATTTATTTTAAATTGCCTTTCAAATGTCTATTCTTGGTGTTGGGTTTTATCAAATAAATTTCCCTAAAAATGCGACTTATACTCCAGTGCGACTTATATATGTTTTTTTCCTTCTTTATTATGCATTTTCAGCCGGTGCGACTTATACTCCGGAGCGACTTATACTCCGAAAAATACGGTATATTAAAAATCTCATATTCACTTTCCTCATATTTAAACCCGAGGCTGGACACTAATATACTCTTGATAATTAGATTACCTCACTTCATGATAGAAAACTACATTTGTCACACTTATAAACACACAGTCATCAAGCTTCAGTGAGTCACCGGAGTTATTTCAAATTGTTGGCAACAACAAAATCTCCCGTTGTAGGGTACCTGCCTACCTACAGTATATGTTTTCTAGCCACACAGCAGGGTGGCTGTCATATGAGATTTATGATCCTTTTTGCCTCAACACATCACTATAATCACTGTTAGCACAATTAGCCAGCAAAGCTGTTCATTGCAAGTGACGTTTCATTAAGGTCAAATGTAAGTTAAATGTTTTTCCCCACCCTGTTGGCAACGTTATTACCTACGGTGCAAAAGTGTTTTCTATACCACTTGTTCTTATTAGGGTCATGGGTACACCCTAGACTGCTCGCCTGCCAATTGCAGGACACAAGTAAACAACTATTCACACACGCACACCTATGAATAATTTTAAGAGTCTCCAATCAACCTTACAGGAAGCATGCCTACACAGGGAAAACATGCAAACTCCACACTTAAATGAAGCCAACATGCTAACCATTCAGCCACCGTGCGGCAATCGGTCATTTTGTCTCAGTAAAAGACCAAAAAGAAGGCCATACAACACAATCATTTTTACCAAACGTTGTTGAGGGGTGGAACACAGACTAATTTTGGTAAAGAAGGGGCAACAACAAAAATTACAGTTTAAGTCAGGATTTTATGAACAATGGCACTTATTTCATAGTTCTGGACCTAAAAAACAATGACTACAGGTAGAATTCCCCTCAAAATGAATACACCGAATCATGTTATCAGAGTTTGAACAAATTATCAAATATGTCTGCCAGATGCATTGTTGCAGGTTGTAGATATACAATTAAAGAACTGGTCAGCCTGCATGCATTTTGAAATGATGGCAATATGAGGAAAGCATGGGCCTCGAGCTCTCCAGTCACATTGACTCACGGAAAATGGGACAGGCCAAGCGAGAAGAGTGTAATTTGCAGGGATCATTTTAATGATTCTGACTTTAAAGAATAAGGGTTTTGGATGGAAAAAAATCTAGCCAAATGCAATCCCGAAAATCCGAAGCACCCTTGAGGGGAGAAAAACTGAATGTGCAGATGGATAAAAAAAAAAAAAAGAGCAGATCTGGCACTCAAAACGATAGAAAATGAAAAGTTAGCCACAAGTGTTCTATTTTGCGTCCTCTTCTACTGATGTTTTACCTCAAAACACTTGAAAAAATGCTGACAGAGCATGAGTAAACATGCCATGGTGTCTATGGAAGAGAAAATGGCAAATTATTATATATTTATTTTTTACTCATAATGTTAACCATATCAGTCTTGGAGTAATCATGGACCAGGGTGATAAAAGACGCAATAAAGTGATCAAAATAAAAAAAATTGTACATGCCTTTATCCACCCTGTCTATGCAGGGACATGGGTTCCAGTTTTGTAGATGACGTCACACCCAGAGAAGGCCGGGATATCGAATATGGTGTTAGAAACAGGCTGTTCCAAATACAGTAACTTTTCTACCGATTACTCAAAAACTCTGATATTATGGGAAATGACTGCTAGATTAATTTTCTGGAGCAAACATAGAAGCGACTTTAAGGTTTTACTACTGATGTATACTCTGGAATGCCCTACCGGTAACAGTTACAGATGCTACCACAGTAGAAGCATTTAAGTTCCATCTTAAAACTCATTTATACATCATTCTCGCCTTTAGATAGACTCCTTTTTAGACAAGTTGATCTGCCCTCTCTCTTTTCTGCTCTGCCCCCCTCTCCTGCGTGGAGAGGTTATCAGATGGCCTCGGAGGATGTGCTCGCTGTTCCAATTCAGGACCCGGGGTGGATAACTCCTCTGTGCATCAGTTGGTGACATTTCTGGGCTGCTGACTTGTCTGCATACAAGATGATCCACTGCTGGCCTCCCTATGAAATGGGCTCTCACATTATTTACCATATCCACTCAGCATCCATTGTACCGGTTACCCCAATCTGTTGAGTTTTTTCTTGCCCTGATGTGGGATCAGAGCTGAGAATGTTGTTGTGGTTTGTGCAGCCCTTTGAGGCATTTGTGATTAAGGGCTATATAAACAAAGTTTGATTGATGGATTTATGGTAAGATTTCATTTAGAGCAGGAGTGTCAAACTCATTTTACCTCAGGGGCCGCATGGGGCATAATATGTTCCCATGCGGGCCGGACTGGTAAAATCATGGCATTAAAACTTAAAAATAAAGACAATTTCAGATTGTTTACTGTCTTACTTTGGCCAAAAATAGACAAAGCACATTCAGAAAATGTGCATATTACAACTAAAACATTTCAAAGTACCGGTAGTTGAACATTTTGAGGAAAACATTGGTGTAGTTTCAAAAACACCATGAAGAACATAATGAACTTAGACTTTTTCTCAGTGTTTTTCCAAATCCATTACATTTTAAGCGCCTCCTGTTTAGGGTTCTCATGTTGACAGTTCACCAATAAAAACGTTTGGAAAAGCAACCAAATGTTTCCTCAAACCGCCGCACTGGTAAAAATCTGTATACTGCCACAACATATTTATTCATCATCGAATATTACAATTATAATATGAACAAAACAATTATCAAAATGACACCATAGCCAAAATCAGGGTAACATAACTACAGCCTTAACCAATGTGAACATGAACAAAATAAAATAGAATAAACAACAAATGTAGAAACACACGTTTTTACAATGGAGTTCAGGGTACGCATCGTGCATTCAACCATTTGTAAGCGCTGCATGGAACTCTAACTAAAAAGATGCTGGTCAAGTTAATTTAAGTCTTTGCATCTTACTGTTTTGATATTTTATCCGTTTAGTGATTAATTTACAACGAAAGAAGGTATTGTGCATCGATACTATGGCGTCACATTAGTGCCAAAAATCCGAGCGCATAAAAACTGTTATCGCGCGCTGATTCTCCACTTCGTGCGCGTGCGCGACACCCTTTTGCGCGCGCGTAGTGCTTTTTTGCGCGCGCGCGCGGGGCCTTTCTGCGCGCGCGCGACGCCTTTCTGCGCGCTCTCTGTGTACTCCTGGCATCTCTCCTCGCGCTGTCATGTTTCTTTTTGGCACTTTGGGGGCGGGTATGCTTAGACAGCCCCTTCTTTCTGATTGGCTGTGAGCATTTTTCATATAACCAATCATTCTCCAGTGTAGCAACGTTGTAGCCATCTTACCTCGGACAGCTAGACTCAATCATTACATTGATGTCAATGGTACATGTACTAATTAAATCACCATAACTTGCTCGATTTTCGACCAATTTACAAACGGTTTGCCTTGTTACAAATCTTATTACATGTAGATATGACATAGGATGCTGTACCTGTTGAAATTACCTCTTTCGCTTTAAAAAAAAAAAGACTTAATTGTGCAACATAGTTCTGTAGGGTCAGTGTTAGTCAGTTCTCTGATTATTTTAAACTGTTTCAGAATACATTATTAAAAGCTATTTTTAACATTTTAAAAACGAAATTCAAAGATTATTTCATTAATTTGATGGCTGAATCAAAAGAAATTCCATAAATTAGAAAACAAATGTTCAAGAAGAACTGAAAATATAAAATAATGTTATGGTTGGATGTTATTGCTGGTGGACCAGTTCTGGCTGAAAGATGTGATTATGGTGTTTGTTGTCTTATTATTTATTTGGGTCACATTTTGTATTACCCTGTATTGTGTTTATGTGGTATGAAATCATCTTCATCAGCGAGCGACATTTTGTTATCCACTTCTTCCTCCGTAAATCTTGATACATATTGACGATGACCCGCCCTGCTATACTTCTGATTGGCTCTGAGCATTTTTCAGCATTTTTCGCCTGACCAATCAGAAAGAAGGGGCTGTCCAAGCATACCCGCCCCCAAAGTGCCAAAAAGAAACATGACAGCGCGAGGAGAGATGCCAGGAGTACACAGAAAGCGCGCAGAAAGGCACCACGCGCGCGCAAAAGGGTGTCGCGCGCGCGCACAAAGTGGAGAATCAGCGCGCGATAACAGTTTTTATGCGCTCGGATTTTTGGCACTAATGTGACGCCATACGATACTCCCGCCATCTGCTGCCAGCCACAACAAGAGCAGCTGATTGCCTGCACCTGCATTGATTGGAGTAGTGGTTTTCCATCCGGAGGGTGCTTAAAGTCCGCTGACACGTCATCTTTAAACACTGTCAAGTGTGATGTGGGTAACACTTGAATTGCTATTGCGACATGCAGAGAACACATTTAGAACAGCAGTTTTTTTCATTAAAAAAATTCAGTTCGTTTTTATATTTATCAAACCGATCTGGCAGACCGTGGATCGGATTAATAAACCTGTTGGCGGGCATGATACGGCCCATGGAGCGTACGTTTTCCACCCCTGATTTAGAGTGTTTATGACTCAAAGTGTTACTGAATTGATGCCTTACACCTGGTCGAGTACAATGTTGCAAATATAAACCTAGTTATTATCTTTTGGCCTTGGAGAGGAAAAAGACAAACCAGACAATTGTAAGTTAACAGTAAACAGTGGGCAACATGTCAATAGAAAGACATACTGTACAAGCCAATAAATGTCAGAAAGACGTGGAAATGGAATGAAGACATTTCTTCCATCTATTAGAGTACATTTAATAAAGAAATCTTGTAAACAATCATTCCCACTGATGTTGACTTACGGAGTGGGAGGAGTAACTCCACCTCATCCTGCCTTTGATCTGCAGATCAATATTTGATTAAAAGAAGGGTGGCTGCATCTTTGCACACACACACAAACATGCACACACACCCACAAACACACACACACACACACACACATGCACGATGTGAGGCAGTGCTGGGCAAACAACAGAGGAACCGGGAAGATTGATGAGTTGGCAGATCATGACCACGTCTTTCATTATCCTACCTTTGTTGTGTTTCCCCTATATTCACTATTTTCTCTGGGATCAAGAGAATCCTGTATGAACATTTAATAAGGGCTTTCTCGCCAACTAATTTATGATTAGAACCCCCATGGTACACCTCCGTTAACCATTATGTTAATAAGGTCATCAATTGCCCAAGTGCATTAGTTAACAAATCCTTTAATGACTTCACAGAGCATCTTGGATATATTCATCAACCAACTCTGCGTAGTTGCGGAAGAATCCATTAAGATGCATATTTATTCATTAAGACTACACAACAAATTATTTGTTTCTCTCAAGGTAATATGCTGGTTTCAGTGTGACATTTTTGTGTGGCTTCAAAAAACTTTCGTGAACTTGGTTCCATAATAGCACCGGTGCCGATGTAAACAAACTTGTAAGTAATGTATCCTGGCTGAAGCACAGAGTCTGACACTCTTTTTAAGTTTCATCACTAACATTGGGAAGGGTCGTCCAGGTCCAGGCTAAAACTGTTGTGGATCTTATTTCTTAATTTTGAATGTATTAAACTGTACCATTCAATTGATATAATAATAATAATAATACATTTTATTTATAAGGCGCCTTTCTGGGCACTCAAGGACACCGTACAAAATCACAACAATAAAATCAAATTGGATAAAAAACAACAACAACAACAACAACAAAGAGAAAAGAAAAGATGATTACAATGAATAAGCAGTCAGGAATAGGTGTGTTTTGAGTCTTGATTTGAAGAGGGATATTGAATCTAAGTTGCGAAGGTCTGGTGGTAAAGAGTTCCAAAGATGAGGGGCAGAGCGGCTGAAAGCTCGGGCACCCATGGTGGACAGTTTAAATAAAGGGACAGTGAGATGGATGGATGAAGAGGATCTTAGGGAACGTGAGGGCGTGGCGACATGGATCAGGTCAGAGAGATATGATGGAGAGAGGTTATGGATGGCTTTGAAAGTGAGGAGAATTATTTTA
This sequence comes from Nerophis lumbriciformis, assembly GCF_033978685.3. NCBI lineage: Eukaryota > Metazoa > Chordata > Actinopteri > Syngnathiformes > Syngnathidae > Nerophis > Nerophis lumbriciformis. Next base: position 13,398,863 of record NC_084582.2, on the reverse strand, counting down.
AAGTGGATACGATGTTTGATGGGTAGCCAGTGGAGTTGCTGCAGAACAGGGGTGATGTGCTGGATTGAGGGGTTCTGGTGATTATCCGGGCTGCAGAGTTCTGGAGAAGCTGAAGTTTGTGAAGTGACTTGTGAGGGAGACCAAACAGGAGAGAGTTGCAGTAGTCCAGGCGAGAGGTGACCAGGCTATGGACTAGTATGGCAGCAGTAGGAGGGGTAACGGATGGGCGAAGACGATTAATGTTCCGATGATGAAAGTAATCAGACCGGGTAATGTTGTTTATGTGGGCTTGAAAGGAGAGTGTGCTGTCGAGGATGACACCCAGATATATTTATGAACCTAAATTACTAGTCTGTTAAAAAATTCCATACAAATAAAAAGGCGATAAAGTACCAGCATTGTTTCCAAAGCACTGATTTGGTACAAGTATTGGCCAAATTGTAAACATTACCCATCCCAATATACAGTATAGTACACAGTAACGATTAGTAAATCATCATTACCTCTCATTGTATCAGCACACCACCATCAGCATTTCATACTTCATTTATTCAGCAATTGTTTAAGTTTGTGCTTGTGCACACTTAACGACAAGCTTGACTTTTTCATTTTAATGTGAAGCGCCATATTCTCTGCCACGCTCTAGTGAAATTGAATAACTAAATGAACAATATCAATATGTTTTATGTCTTCATTTTTCAAACATTTGGCTGCTGTGCTGTTAGTTGCCCATTGCGTGTCTTGACAAGGGCAAATACTAAAGAATTAGTTAAAGGGGAACATTATCACAATTTCAGAATTGTTAAAACCATTAAAAATCAGTTCCCAGTGGCTTATTATATTTTTCAAAGTTTTTTTCAAAATTTTACCCATCACGCAATATCCCTAAAAAAAGCTTCAAAGTGCCTGATTTTAACCACCCGTCCATTTTCCTGTGACGTCACATAGTGAAGCCAACACAAACAAACATGGCGGAAAGAACAGCAAGCTATAGCGACATTAGCTCGGATTCAGACTCGGATTTCAGCGGTTTAAGCGATTCAACAGATTACGAATGTATTGAAACGGATAGTTGTAGTGTGGAGGCAGGTAGCGAAAACGAAATTGAAGAAGAAACTGAAGCTATTGAGCCATATCGGTTTGAACCATATGCAAGCGAAACCGACGAAAACGACACGACAGCAAGCGACACGGGAGAAAGCGAGGACGAATTTGGCGATCGCCTTCTAACCAACGATTGGTATGTGTTTGTTTGGCATTAAAGGAAACTAACAACTATGAACTAGGTTTACAGCATATGAAATACATTTGGCAACAACATGCACTTTGAGAGTGCAGACAGTCCAATTTTCATCAATTAATATATTCTGGAGACATACCCTCATGTCAGCAGGCCAGGGAAGCTAGGGTCGATATTCTTCTCTTGATCATCTTCGGGACGGTGTGAGCCAAGACATCCAGGGGGGTTTAGCTTGCTCGTCTGCGGGAACAAACTGCCGCCATTGCTTGCCGTGCTAGCGAGGCCCTTTGTCCCTGAATTGCTCACACACTCCGGCAGATTCAATGGGGGTCTGGCGGCAGATTTCTTTGACTTGATCGTTGGAAATGCATCTGCTTTGAGTGTCGCAGGATATCCACACATTCTTGCCATCTCTGTCGTAGTATAGCTTTCGTCGGTAAAGTGTGCGGAACAAACGTCCAATTTCTTGCCACTATCGCATCTTTGGGCCACTGGTGCAACTCGAATCCGTCCCTGTTCGTGTTGTTGCACCCTCCGACAACACACCGACGAGGCATGATGTCTCCAAGGTACGGAAAACAGTCGAAAAAACAGAAAATAACAGAGCTAATTTGACTCGGTGTTTGAGAAAATGGCGGATTGCTTCCCGATGCGACGTCACGTTGTGACGTCATCGCTCCGAGAGCGAATATTAGAAAGACGTTTAATTCGCCAAAATTCACCCATTTAGAGTTCGGAAATCGGTAAAAAAAATATATGGTCTTTTTTCTGCAACATCAAGGTATATATTGACGCTTACATAGGTCTGGTGGTAATGTTCCCCTTTAAGAATGGAGCTGATCGTTTTTACTTTGTTTTATTGTACAAAGTATTGGACCTGAGCAAGGAGTTAGGTTGCTGGTCTCCGTGGTCCTGGTGGCGTGTGGTTGCTGGTCGCAGTTTTTTTTTGATCGCTTTGATTTGATTGGCTGGTGCTGGCTGTCTGGGGTTATTGCGGCTGCTGTTTCTGCTGCCGTTTGTTTGTGGTGTGGGCGCCCGTGGCTGCTGGGTCTGGTGCAGGGGTGTGGCTGATGTTGTGACTGGTGGCAGCGCGCGCGCGTGATGGCTGTCGGGGCTGACGAACTGTGTATATGTATGTATATGTGTGTGTATGTATGTATGTTTATATATGTGTATGTGTACATATGTGTATGTATATGTATATATGTGTATGTGTGGGTATGTATGTGTGTATGTGTATGTATATATGTATGTATGTATGTATATTTCTGGGGGTACGCTCTGGGCCTGCCTGTCAGACGGGGGTCGACGCCTCAGGCTACTGCATCCGAACTGCGTGTCTGGAGCTCCTGGGTCCCGCTGTCCATCCCTTCCGGGTGCCCGTCTTGGTTGGGGCCTGTTGGGCCTAGTCCCTGCGTCTATTGTGGTAGCTTGGTGCTGCAAGGTATTCCGAGGTGCTGCGTGTCGGCCAGTTGCTGGGGTAATGACCTTGTTTGTCAGCATGTCTGTGATCTTCTTTTAATTCTTTTTTTTATTTTTTTATTAATTAATTAATTTATTTATTTATTTATTTATTTTTTAAAATATATTTTATTAATATTATTTTTTAATTTTTCCCCTCCCTCAGGGGGGGGGCCTCGGCGGGGCGGTTGCTGGTTGTTCCATCTCCATCGTTGGGGTCCCTGCGGGTGGGGTGGGTGGTTCCCGTGGCCCTGTGCCTGGGTGGTCCTGCGGCGGCCGGTTTGGGTGGGGTGGCCGGGGGCTGGCCTCGCCGCGCTCTCCGGGGGTGGGGGGTGGGCTCGTGGGGGCCCGGTTGCCGGTGGGGCGGGGGCGGTCTTCCCGTCCGGTTGCGGGGAGTCTCTGGGTCCCTCGGGTGGGGCGTCTCGCCTTTCTGCCCGTGTGGGGTGTGGTCTCTCGCTGGCTTGGGGTCTGGCTGTCCCCTGCTTTTCTCGTGCCCTGTCTTCTGCCGGGTGCGTCTGTCTGCGGCCTGCTGCAGGCCCTTGTGGGCGGTACGGTGGGTCGGGCTCTGGGGTTCCTGTCGCTGGCCGGCTTGGCTGCGTGGGGGCGGTGGTCCCTGGTTCCCTGGGCACCACGTCTCCTGTTTGTGGGTTGGGCTCTCGGGGGTGATGGGGCCGTGCTCTGGCTCCCACGCACTCTGGGAGTCGAATGTATTGTACATGCAAATTCACATATGCTCACATACGTACATAGGTACCTACGCTCCCACATACATACACAAATACAGTACATATTTACCTACCTAATGTTCGTACATCCACACGCACATTCAATATACAAACATACACATACACATACTGTACATATACATTCACTGTACAAACACATGTACACATTCTGTACATATACATTCATTGTACAAACACATATACACATTCTGTACATATACAAGTACATATGCATACTTACACTCATGCACATAATCACGTTTCATCAAACATATATTAACGTTGTTGCCCTAGGGTAAACTGGGTGTAACACATGGCACACTGACAAAGCTTAACCTATTGTGACTATAACAATCTACAAGGTTAATGTAGGTTGCTTCTCTTTCTCCCCCTCCATTTTTCTGCATTCTTTCGTATCTCAAGTTATCATTACGTATATGTATTGTTGCATTTAAACAACTGTATTGTTGATAATAAAGGTAAATTATTGGTATTGTTCATTATCAATAGCGCTATTTCTTTTGGTATTTGTATTGATCCATTTGTAGTGTAATAATGCTCATTGTCATTTCTGTATTATTTTTTATTTTTCGCTAACTGCTTATTTGCTATTACTTTTACCATCATATTTGTACATGTGATATTTGCTGATGTTGCTCTATTGTTGTTGTTGTTGTTGTTTGCTGTTGTTGTTTTTGTCTCTCTGTCTAATCCCCCTCTTGTCCCCACAATTTCCCCCTCTGTCTTCTTTTTTTTTCTCTTTCTATCCCCTCCTGCTCCGGCCCGGCTGCACTAAATGATAATATAAATACATTTAATAAAGTCAAATACAAATAAGGCAACAAGAGAAGTATCCTACACTTCTCTTTTGTAAAGTAAATCTGAACAGCCGACATGGGCATCTACATCAACTATATGATTTGCCTGAGAAGCTGGACAGGACACAAAAAAAAAAAAAAAAAAAAAAAAAAAAGGAGTTAGGTTGCTGGATCACTATTCCCAAAAGGTGTTTGTTGGGGTGGCGGTCAGGGCTCTCAAGTTCTTCCATACCAAACCCAGCACAGCATGCCCAAAGAGATCATTCTTTTTTTTTATGCCATCAGATGGCCAACTCAGTGTCACTTTAGCTACGCCCGCGTTTTTGGTATCAGTGGAAAAGGCCGGCTTCTGAGTGCGGGCTGTATACGGGGCAGCCGGTGATGATGTGCCCGTATGCTCGTCTGACGGCCCCTCTTTTTCATAATTGACTTGTCCAAATCCGGTGCGCAGGCGGTTCAGCTGGGGCCATAGATGGTGATTTATTCTGCCATCTGGGTCCCGGATGTATTGTTGGATGCGGGAAGGCCCATCCGTCACCCACTACTGCTGCCAACCAGGCACCTCTGAATGGGTCCCCAGGGATCGACTGTAGCATCTCTTGTGCTGCCTTGTTGTAAGAATGGTGGAACTTTAGACTGCATGGTTGTTGTGGTTTTGTGCAGGATGAGCCAGTCATACTTTTGGGCTTTCCTTGCCAGGGAGAGGGTAGCTGCATCCCGTCGGAGACTGGTTTGGGCGATTCCCGCCAGGACTGCCAGGTATAAGACACAAGGGTGGGTTTCAGGCAACCAGTTATCATCCGGAGGTTACTTTTGCAACAACAGATCATCAGTAGGGTAAAACTAACCTGTCTCATGACGGTCTAAACCCAGCTCACGTTCCCTATTAGTGGGTGAACAATCCAACGCTTGGTGCATTCTGCTTCACAACGATAGTAATAGCCAACATCGTATTCTTACAGGTAGGACGAAGGCTTGCGTTGATTTGCTTAGGATCTGGATGGAAGCGCCCCAGGTCGAACCTGCCAGGCAGCGGATAAGTAAGACCCTTACTGTTGTCTTTACCTTCACTTCATCCAGATGTTGCTGGTAAGAAAGTGTCCAGTCCAAGCGCACGTTAATGTACTTGGCGGCTTTGTGGAACTCCAGGCAGTGATCATGTGATGATGCTGGAACAGAAAAGGGCCTTCCCAAAACAGGATTCATACATCGTCCGAATAGTATTGCCACTGACTCACTGTCTCACTTGTAGTTCTTCCCTGAGGTGTTTAAAATATGCATGATTATAATTTAATAAAACCATGGTCAGTTCAGCCATATGCTTATGCTTTTATATGTCACACTTTAGCAAGACTTACAGTTAAGGCTGGGCGATATATCGAATATACTCGATATATCGTGGGTTTGTCTCTGTGCAATGTAGAAAATGACTATTTGGTGAGTATTGGAGTATACATTCTCACACAGTTGCTTTTAGCTGCGGGCATTACACTACAGGCTTTTCTCACTCGTTCTTGTCTCTCCTTCTCACAGAGAGATAAAACAAGCGCACCCCGCTACATACGTCACATACTGTCGTGCGTGCAAAGTCGCGGAGCAGAGAGGTAGCGGCATGGGTAACGTTAGCAGTGGCAGGTGAGAGAAGGTGCGAATCTGAATCCAAGAAAAACGGCACAGGGTCCATCGTCTGGCGGTGGTTTGGCTTCAAGCGGGAAGATGTTGAACAGACAACCGTAATATGTCAGGTGTGCGGCAAAAGTGTTGCTACAAAAAGTAGCAGCACTAATAATTTGTAGCATCATTTGAAAAGTCACCCGCTAGAGAATAAGGAGTGCTTGAAACTCCACATGTCAACATCTCCGGTGCCATACCAACAAAATGCCGACGCAACCAGCACTGACCCAATTGAGCCTGGCGTCTTCCATTTCCACATCAACACTGCATGAAAAAAATTGTCAAAAACAGGAGATAACGTCCACAGTAACCTACCACATAGCGAAGGACATACACAATTTGATTTCCTATTATGAAGTTAATTTTTATTTGACACTTATTGAAATATCTTGTGTGACTTTATGCATAAAAATGCACCTTATTTGTTTTAAAATATTGTAGTGGCCTTCTGTACAAAAAGTGCACTTTAATTCAGTGTTGTTTTGATTTGTCATCTGAGTGACATCATGCACAAAAGTGCACTAATAGCTTGTTTTATAATGTCTCTGACAATCTTGCACGTTCTGTTTTGAAATGACATGAATGTTTGTGCCACTGCTTAATAACTGTTTAATAAATACAGTTTTGGTAAATTGACTTAGTTGTGATTTCCCTGAAAGTTTAAAATGAGCATATATTACTCAGTGGCCTAGTGGTTAGAGTGTCCGTCCTGAGATCGGTAGGTTGGGAGTTCAAATCCCGGCCGAGTCATACCAAAGATTATAAAAATGGGACCCATTACCTCCCTGCTTGGCACTCAGCATCAAGGGTTGGAATTGGGGGTTAAATCACCAAAATGATTCCCGGGCGCAGCCACCGCTGCTGCCCACTGCTCCCCTCACCTCCCAGGGGGTGATCAAGGGTGATGGGTCAAATGCAGAGAATAATTTCGCCACACCTAGTGTGTGTGTGACAATCATTGGTACTTTAACTTTAACTTTAATGCGGTATGAAGAAGAATGTTTTAATGTAGACACATAGAATCATCATACTGCTGTGATTATATGCATCAAGTGTTCATTCAAGGCTAAGGCAAAATATCGAGATATACACCGTGTATCGTGGCATGGCCTAAAAATATTGAGATATTAATAAAAGGCCATACCGCCCAGCCCTACTTACAGTATAAGTGAGTTTCAAAGAGGCACCACATCAAGGTTCTTGCCAATCCGATACGTTGTGTTCATGTATGGGAAAAAACCTTGGAAACTAAGACAGTCAGTTAAGTGAAGTAAAAAAGAATATGGCTACCCTTTGTTGTGCAACAACCTCACTTGAAAGTCAAAGTACCACTGAGACAGTGACGTGCGGTGAGGTTGATGGCTGGTGAGGCACTGACTTCATCACAGTCAGATTTACAAACATATGAACCCTAAAGAGTATCTTACTCACCATTTGATTGGCAGCAGTTAACGGGTTATGTTTAAAAGCTCATACCAGCATTCTTCCCTGCTTGGCACTCAGCATCAAGGGTTGGAATTGGGGGTTAAATCACCAAAAATTATTCCCTGGTGCGGCGCCGCTGCTGCCCACTGCTCCTCTCTCCTCTCAGGGGGTGATCAAGGGTGATGGGTCAAATGCAGAGGACAAATTTCACCACATATAGTGTGTGTGACAATCATTGGTACTTTAACTTAACTTTAACTTTACACATACAAACTGTAGCACACAAAAAAGCACATTTAATTAAAAAAACGTTATTATGGTCTTACCTTTACTTATAAATGAAGTCCATGCGCAGCTTCTTTTGAACAAAAGCACCGATAACTTGTTTATAGAAGTCTTCCTTATCTTTCTTCAGTTTTAAAAGTCTCTCTGTCTCGATGGAGATCTTCCTTTAAATATTACCTCCTGCTTCGATTGAAAGTTCAGTTTAGAAAACTGTTTTATTTTAGATATATAATCCTCCATGTTAATAGTCCAGATAAGAGGAAAAAATAAACGATCGCTGCTAACTGTTGCTGCTTGTTGTCACTTCTTCTGCAGCCGAGTAGTCGGAGAAATGCTCCCTGGGATCACTACCACCCTCTACCACCAGGAGGCGGGATTACTGCGAGCCTCACACAGTGCGTCTTCGCAGCCGTTTTATGATTGCTCAGCACAAGAAATACGTTACACACATACAGTTGTTGACAAAATACACTGTACATTATATACCTCAGATAACTAAACTATGGAAATGTATAATATAATCCATATAGTAATACGGTCTCACTGCACAGCAGGCCAGCAGTTAGCCGAGTCATTGCGCAATCCATGGTGAGGCTCAACTAAGTGACGTGCCTCAACTGGCTGCTGACTCACCGCAAGTCTCTTCTCAGTATTTGAACGGCAAATGTGAAAATTCAGCGATTTTGAATAAAAAATAATCTAAAACTGGTGAAGTTAAATGGAAAATAACTTTATAGTATAATCACTGGATATATATAACAATGTAATTATTATTATTATTTATTTTTCTTTTTTTCTTTCAATGATGGCAGGTGAGGCCCCGCCTCACCTGCCTCCCCTGACTGCACGTCACTGCACTGAGACATTTCTCTCTGGCACTCATCGAGGGTGGACGCTCCACCTCCCTCTCCCTTATCTCTCCTGCTTGCTTCTTTGTCTTGTCTTAACTTTCTTGTTGCCTCTTTTTGCACTGCTCTCCGAATCTAAACATTGGAACTATTTAACTGGCCTCAACGAAATTGACAAGATCTCGGGTTTGGGGGAACCTGCTTGTCGTGACGGAGCGGTTGTTGCTGGACACACAACGGATTCTTGGGAGAAGAAGGAGTGGCGCGTGCATGGCGACCCTTTTCTGTCGAGGACGTGAAGATATATACCTTTTATGACAACAGGACATCTGCTGATTGGAGTAAGCGTTACTCTGGTTTGTCGACAAATTGGAAGTTGCTGGCAGTCTTTAAAGTAGCCCAAAGCTGCCACAAAGGATTGGAGGATGCGGGAAGAACTGTGGACACTCTTGTGATTTTTGGATCACATCGGACTGTCTGCACCGCAGTTTTGAGGACCAGTCATAGACAATTTAGAGTGAAAAGCAAATTTTATTTTCACTCGCATACAAAACCTTCTAACTTGGATTGTTTCCCTGGCTTCGAGACTCTCCCGAAGGACAGTGCAGCGAAGACACAACAAACTCCTTTCTTGTCTCTCATGGACACACACCTGTTGTTGTTGACTTTGGACTGACTGGCAAGAACACCAAGGCCGTGGAAGCAGAGACACACTCCGGGCTTACACACACACTTGCAACCACAAAAATATACGCCACACACACATACCCCACCCCCAATCCAACGCCCTCGACGCAAATCCCATAGGGGTGATGAATGGATGGTCAGTGCCTGAGAGCTGCGGCCTACCATCATGACCTCGCCCTTCCCTCTGTTGCTAGATATCGAGATGTACGTTGTAACATGTATATGTGCTTTGCTATGGAGGTTTTTCCTCACTCCAGACTAGGCCCCCTTAGGAGTTCAGTCTAGATTGTATTTTTTTACTCATCCTTCCCCAGCATTATACCTTTTTCCCATCTTTTACGGGGCGCCTTGTGGCGACCGATCAGCGTTCCTGTTCTGTAACCCTGTACACTGTTTGTGTAATTTTGAACGGGTTTGTGCTAAAAACAAAGTTTTGTTGTACTTGTGCAATGAGAATAAAGACCTACCTATCCTAGCTATCCTACCTACTGTTGCGTTTGGACATGTTGTTCCTCCCAGGGAATTCAAGTCACAAGTCGCTCCCAAGCTCTTTACGACACTTAAAGCTGAGTAGAAAAACCACCAGAGACAGAATAGGTATTTTGTAATATATTTGTAAAGCTTTGCATATACATTGAGACCAGTCCAGCATAGAACATTCAATCGCGCCGCCAAGATGGTCTGCCACCCCTGAAAAACCCTCTCCCCTCTTAAGTCTCTCTCTCTCCCACCCTTGCAGTCATGTCCCTCTAGCCAAAACACATGCCCATTGTCCTCCGCACCTGGATATAAGGCTAGATAAGAGAAAGGAGTATCTCTCTTTCTTACATTCCTCACTCAAGGTTAAGCACACAGTTTTTGCAGACAACCAAAAGACCACAATTGGAAGAAAAACACTAGCTGTTTTGTAATATGATTATGAAATAAAAGAAGTAACACTTAAATTCGGATATATGTAAATATCTGCCTCCGACACTACCTATAGTGTGGTGTGAAATTAACCTCTGTATTTGACCCATCCCCATGTTCACCCCCTGGGAGGTGAGGGCCGCACCCGGGAATCATTTAGTGATTTAACCCCCAATTCCAACCGTTGATGCTGAGTGCCAAGCAGGGAGGTAATGGGTCCCATTTGTATAGTCTTTGGTATGATTTGGGATTTCATCTCATAGCCTACCGATATCAGGGCGCACACTCTAACCACAAGGCCACTGAGCAGATTTGAGTTTACAGTTGAAACCAATCCGTGTGATAGGAGGTTGAGATTAGCAGAATGTGGACTGATGGACTGGGCGTAAGAGTATAATGGATGGATGCGGTTGTCAAGACCTGTCGGCAGAGACGAATAGATGTTTCCAAGATGAAGCAAGTAAGACGTTAGAGAGCAGTGATGTAGTGAATCATGTTTGAGGCATGTGTGTGTGCTTTGGTGACTGTGTGGGCGAACAAAAGACAGTGTGTGCGTGTGCGTGCGAAAAGGTGTGTCCCAGGCTGCAAGGAGCCACCTCTGACAGCAGCCCTCCAAGATGGGAAAGTGCTGGGAAATTGATGTAGGTGACATCTGAGGGCGACAATGATGAATCTGTGCGTCTGATTACAGGGGGAAAATAGCAAACACAGAGGAGATAGAAATGGCAGCCAATGAATACTAGAAGGGAGCAGAAACAAATATAAGACAGAATATAAGACAGAGATAGCCAGTGAGTAATCTTCTGTATATGTAAATAGATGAACAAATATACTGAGCCGAAAGAGGCATTAGGGAGGAAAACACAGGATATGTTTCATTGTTTTCGAGAAACGAGAAATAAGAACGACCAATCACATATTTGATGACACAGGCTGAGACTAACAAACAGTCACAGTTTGAGTGTATGTTTGGCAACAATCAAGCAGGAATGAAAATGATTATGGCACTGTTAAAATGGAAAAAATATATAAACCAGAATAATCACAGGGATGCTCTGGATTTATTTAGAGTATTTTTTTAAGTACAATAATCATGTTTCTGTGAAAAGAGTGTGTTGAAACATGTATTATTCATTTATTATGCTGTATATTTGTCATGATCTCTCTCCCTGATTTCCACAGGATGCGAAACGGCTGTGGAAGATCATCATCACCACCACAGCGGTGGACTTTTTCCGTTTTTATTCAAGTCAATCAATCAATGTTTATTTATATAGCCCTAAATCACAAGTGTCTCAAAGGGCTGCACAAGCCACAACGACATCCTCTGTACAGAGCCCACATAAGGGCAAGGAAAAACTCACCCCAGTGGGACGTCGATGTGAATGACTATGAGAAACCTTGGAGAGGACCGCATATGTGGGTAACCCCCCCCTCTAGGGGAGACCGAATGCAATGGATGTCGAGTGGGTCTGACATAATATTGTGAGAGTACAGTCCATAGTAGATCAAACATAATAGTAAGTCAGTGTCCGTTTCCACTGACGACAGTGTCATGGGGGCGGCGGTCCCCATCCCTGCTCGTGTTGACAGGTAGACATGCACAAACAAAAAATAAATGATTTGGTTTACTTTCAAAATAAAATGGTCCATCTTCAAGGTGGCTCATGTTTAACACTTTTAAACGTCCTAAACGGCGGAGACGGACATGAAGTCGAATTGTCAAAGGTTTTCTGACTTAATTTCATATTGGTGACCCAAATGCTGATTCTGGAGGTCCAGCATTAAATAATCATATACAAGCATATCCTTGGCAGCTATGTGCAAATATGGGGTCCTACGTCAAATGCCAGCTGATACGGGGCCAAAGAAGCAGGGCGTTGTTGGTGGGAGTTGTGTGTGTCTACAATGCTTGCCAGAGATGATGTTACTGTTGTGTTGTTGTTTGCTACAAAAAATAAAGTTGTCTACGGAGGTATTATTGGAGCAAAATTATTTGCAATTGTGTTTCTTAATCTGTGACTAATTTGTGTGTCTGTATACCAATCTGAGTGTGTGTATTCAGATCCACGTACCGTAATTTTCGGAGTATAAGTCGCACTGGAGTATAAGTCGCACCTGCCGAAAATGCATAACAAAGAAGGGAAAAAACATATATAAGTCGCACTGAAGTATAAGTCACATTTTTTGGGGAAATGTATTTGATAAAACCCAACACCAAGAATAGACATTTGAAAGGCAATTTAAAATAAATAAAGAATAGTGAACAACAGGCTGAATAAGTGTACGTTATATGACACATAAATAACCAACTGAGAACGTGCCTGGTATGTTAACATAACATATTATGTTAAGAGTCATTCAAATAACTATAACATATAGAACATGCTATACGTTTACCAAACAATCTGTCACTCCTAATCGCTAAATCCGATGAAATCTTATACGTCTAGTCTCTTACGTGAATGAGCTAAATAATATTATTTGATATTTTCCGGTAATGTGTTAATAATTTCACACATAAGTCGCTCCTGAGTATAAGTCGCACCCCCGGCCAAACTATGAAAAAAAATGCGACTTATAGTCTGAAAAATACGGTACGTGTGTTTAATTGTTTCTGTCTGTCCCTAAATTGTAAATGGTTTTACTTGTGTAGCGCTTTTCCACCTTTTTAAGGAACTCAAGGCGCTTCGACACTATTTCCACATTCATCCATTCACACACACATTCACACACTGATGCCTAATCAGAAAGAACCCTTGATAGGCTGTCTACTTACACGAGACTTTTGCGTCACTTCTGCCGTGTAAGATTTGCGCGTACGCATTCAGACTTGTAAACATGTAATACAACTTGTGCGTGCGCATTCAAAAGTCAATGCGTGTAATACAATCTGCAAGTGCGTAACTTTGACCTGTGAGGAACAGGAACCCTCTATTGGCTGTCTTATTTACAAGTGACTTTTGTGACACTTCTGCCATGAAAGAGTTGTCTGTCTGTACAGAGATTTGAACGTGTAAAAAGAGTTGTTTCTCTGTTACTCCCCCTTGCCTTTACTAATACTCACCACTAGTCGGCGCCTTGCAGCCACAGATTATGTTTTTCTGCGTTGAAGTCAACAATGATGGATCATGCTGGAACACTTGCTTATACACGCCACACTTGACATTTCTAACACTTATATTCCTCATTCACTACACTAGATTTTTTTCAAAATAATCAACTTTGGTTTTCGAGTAGCTCTAATTGACTGATCGAAACAACCAATCCTAGACCAAGCCATCAATTCGCTGTGTCTACATTTAACCCACCAGGGAAGACACTACGCAATTTAAACCAATCTGTGGTCTGGATCATGTTTTGGGTTTTCTGTTAGTTTTGGACTCCTTCAGTTCCTGTTTGTGCACCTCTGAGTTTGTTTTGGTTGCCATAGTTGCTCATTATGTTCACCTGTCTCTGATTAGTGTTCACCCGCTCACCTGCTACCCGAGCACTAATCAGAGGCATTATTAAAGCCTGCCTTTGCCGGTCAGTCCGCCTGACGTCATTGTTTGCTGTATGCTACAGTCACGTAGGTTCATGTCTTGTTTCGAGTTTATGCTAAGTGTTTGCTACATGCACCTGTCACGTAAGTTGTGTTTGTTCATGCTACAGTTAGTAAGTTTTCCTTGTCCACAGTCAGTTTAGCTTCGAGTGCGATCAGGCACGTTGTTCTGTTGGCTCACTTTCTGTTTTTGTACTCCTTTGATTTCGTGAGGAATAAATCATGTTTTTACCTGCACGCCTTGTCCGTAGTAGTCCGTCTGCATTCCTGGGAGAAAGACCCCGCAGTAAGCCCCGTCGTGACAGAAACAACGTAAGGCGGGTTTTTTACAACTGTGCCATCAGCAGTGTCCTCACTTACGGATTTTTAGTGTGGTTTGCTAGCTGCACTAAAGCGAACCAGCAGGCCCTCCAGCGAATGGTTAAAGCGGCGGGGAAAATTACAAGGACGATACTCCCAGAGATGAGTGCCATGTACACAACTCGCTGCCTAAAGCGAGTACACAACATCCTGAAGGACAGATACCACCCAGTACATGGCCTCTTCAACCTGTTACCCTCTGGAAGGAGGTATAGATCGATTCGCGCCAGGACCACCAGAATGTCTAACAGTCTGTATCCCCAGGCTGTGGGACTGCTAAATGAACAGCCTGCCCCTTTGTTGCCCCCGACCATCTTATTACCTCACTCTTCACCACCTCAATAATTGGGCTCTTGACATTGCATTGCTGCAACATCAACGTAACACCCATCAGACATCTGACTGTTCCCACCCCCACGTCCCTCTTATCGCGATCTTCCTGACAATGCTAAAATGTAAACTATTGTCAACTGCACATCAATGCAGTTTCTATGCCGCTGGACAAAGCTCAAACAAAATCTCGTTGACATGTATGACTTAAGTGTTGTTATGACAATGACAATAAAGGAATTGATTGATTGTCTTGGTGTCTCTCTTTCACACACCTCAGCTGTACGCCATTTCTGATTGGTTTAAATTGTGTCGTGTCTTCCGTGGTTTATTAAATGTAGGCACACCTTAGATACGCACATGCAGATTGTATTACACACACGCTCTTCTGAATGCGTGCGTACAAGTTGTATTACACGCTTACGAATCTGGATGTGCTCGCTTAACTCGTACACGGCAAAAGTGTACGATTTAATTATCACCTCTTATTACACCCCAAAATTTGGTTTATTTTACCCTTTCAATGTCTACTCCGTCTCTTTGTATGTATTTGACTCTTTCCACTACCGTTACTGAATAGCACTATTTTAGTTTTACTGAGATTCAGAGATATTTTAAGTCTGTTTTTGTTAAACCATCTCATTAATTTGTTAATTTTTTCTGTTATTATTTGTATTAGCTTATGTGTGTTCTACCCAGCAAATATTACTAACTTTAAGTCCTTTGTAACTTTACAAATGTAATTTATATAGAGATTAAACAATTTTGGTCCCAGTATTGATCCCTGGGATACGCTGCAAGATATATTTAGTGCTACACAGCTTTTTATGTGGCTCTTTTGCCGGTTGATTTGTTTTCGTGCATGTCCCTGCTGCACTACATTTTTGTTTTCCCTAACAACATGTTTTTTACCTGCACTTCAACCTGCTGTGTTTGCATCTGCATACAATATCAATCAGAGACCATAACAATATTATGTTTACAATGTGGTGTTTTACGACGATAAAAAGAAAACTCTTTCCTGGAGAGTTTGCATAATATACAGGTAAAAGCCAGTAAATTAGAATATTTTGAAAAACTTGATTTATTTCAGTAATTGCATTCAAAAGGTGTAACTTGTACATTATATTTATTCATTGCACACAGACTGATGCATTCAAATGTTTATTTCATTTAATTTTGATGATTTGAAGTGGCAACAAATGAAAATCCAAAATTCCGTGTGTCACAAAATTAGAATATTACTTAAGGCTAATACAAAAAAGGGATTTTTAGAAATGTTGGCCAACTGAAAAGTATGAAAATGAAAAATATGAGCATGTACAATACTCAATACTTGGTTGGAGCTCCTCTTGCCTCAATTACTGCGTTAATGCGGCGTGGCATGGAGTCGATGAGTTTCTGGCACTGCTCAGGTGTTATGAGAGCCCAGGTTGCTCTGATAGTGGCCTTCAACTCTTCTGCGTTTTTGGGTCTGGCATTCTGCATCTTCCTTTTCACAATACCCCACAGATTTTCTATGGGGCTAAGGTCAGGGGAGTTGGCGGGCCAATTTAGAACAGAAATACCATGGTCCGTAAACCAGGCACGGGTAGATTTTGCGCTGTGTGCAGGCGCCAAGTCTTGTTGGAACTTGAAATCTCCATCTCCATAGAGCAGGTCAGCAGCAGGAAGCATGAAGTGCTCTAAAACTTGCTGGTAGACGGCTGCGTTGACCCTGGATCTCAGGAAACAGAGTGGACCGACACCAGCAGATGACATGGCACCCCAAACCATCACCCAACCATGCAAATTTTGCATTTCCTTTGGAAATCGAGGTCCCAGAGTCTGGAGGAAGACAGGAGAGGCACAGGATCCACGTTGCCTGAAGTCTAGTGTAAAGTTTCCACCATCAGTGATGGTTTGGGGTGCCATGTCATCTGCTGGTGTCGGTCCACTCTGTTTCCTGAGATCCAGGGTCAACGCAGCCGTCTACCAGCAAGTTTTAGAGCACTTCATGCTTCCTGCTGCTGACCTGCTCTATGGAGATGGAGATTTCAAGTTCCAACAGGACTTGGCGCCTGCACACAGCGCAAAATCTACCCGTGCCTGGTTTACGGACCATGGTATTTCTGTTCTAAATTGGCCCGCCAACTCCCCTGACCTTAGCCCCATAGAAAATCTGTGGGGTATTGTGAAAAGGAAGATGCAGAATGCCAGACCCAAAAACGCAGAAGAGTCGAAGGCCACTATCAGAGCAACCTGGGCTCTCATAACACCTGAGCAGTGCCAGAAACTCATCGACTCCATGCCACGCCGCATTAACGCAGTAATTGAGGCAAAAGGAGCTCCAACCAAGTATTGAGTATTGTACATGCTCATATTTGTCATTTTCATACTTTTCAGTTGGCCAACATTTCTAAAAATCCCTTTTTTGTATTAGCCTTAAGTAATATTCTAATTTTGTGACACACGGAATTTTGGATTTTCATTTGTTGCCACTTCAAATCATCAAAATTAAGTGAAATAAACATTTGAATGCATCAGTCTGTGTGCAATGAATAAATATAATGTACAAGTTACACCTTTTGAATGCAATTACTGAAATAAATCAAGTTTTTCAAAATATTCTAATTTACTGGCTTTTACCTGTATATAATATCGACTGTTTTGGCCATGTGACGAATGCAGCTGGGATAGGCTCCAGCACTCCCCGCGACCCCGAAAGGGACGGATGGATATTCTTTAATGTATTTTTGTGCTAACATTTCTCATGGAGAGAGGTGACGTGTTGTTTAGAATCTTCCATATAGTCTTGTTTGCTTCTGCAGCCTGTCACTACTGTCAACTGCTCGTTTACGTATCGGTAAAACTGCTTTGACAAATTGCCCGAAATGCATTACAGAAGAAGATTCAGGGATTTTCAGTCATGCTGTGCTGCAGATGAGTTAGTTGTGTTAATAGTTTTAATCCGACTAATAATAATGATGGAGTGATCCACGCTAATTTTGATAGTCATATCTGTTTCCAATACAATTGCATGACAATGTGTCAAAAGGCTCCTGTTCAAAAGACCTTGTAATCTGCTTGCCACACCAGTACTGTGAAAAGATGCAGACAAGCTGTTAATTTTCACAGAAGAGGTGTACTGGGACAAAATGGCCCTGGACTTTTCTTTCCATAGTGGCCTACTACAATCACTGGCGAAGCCTCCAGCTAACATTGCTGTCATGTTCCTGCTCTTGGCAGCCTGTGTCGCTGAGCTTATCTCTTAACTGCCCAGACTTTTAATTTTTCATTTGCATTCTCTATAGTCACAGTTTTTTTTTTTACTCAGTGTTGTAGTTTCTCTCTGTCTTTCTCCCCTCTTTGTCATTAACTGCTCATCATACTTAAAGGGGAACATTATCACAATTTCAGAAGGGTTAAAACCATTAAAAATCAGTTCCCAGTGGCTTATTTTATTTTTCGAAGTTTTTTTCAAAATTTACCCATCACGCAATATCCCTAAAAAAAAGCTTCAAAGTGCCTGATTTTAACCATCGTTATATACACCCGTCCATTTTCCTGTGACGTCACACAGTGATGCCAATACAAACATGGCGGATAGAACAGCAAGATATAGCGACATTAGCTCGGATTCAGACTCGGATTTCAGCGGCTTAAGCGATTCAACAGATTACGCATGTATTGAAACGGATGGTTGTAGTGTGGAGGCAGGTAGCGAAAATGAAATTGAAGAAGAAACTGAAGCTATTGAGCCATATCGGTTTGAACCGTATGCAAGCGAAATCGACGAAAACGACACGACAGCCAGCGACACGGGAGAAAGCGAGGACGAATTTGGCGATCGCCTTCTAACCAACGATTGGTATGTGTTTGTTTGGCATTAAAGGAAGCTAACAACTATGAACTAGGTTTACAGCATATGAAATACATTTGGCAACAACATGCACTTTGAGAGTGCAGACAGCCCATTTCAGGCGCGCTAAGAACATACATTTTTCCACGATTTCAGCACTCTGGTTAACCATACCTAAATAGACACAAAATACTGCATTACACAAGACTACTCGAATGATTGAAAAAAATAAATGTTTTTAAGCTAAATTATTGATAAACACAGTTTATGTATAATAATTTACGTAAAACCGCGAGTAATGAATAAAGTTTTTATCAATTAATATATTCTGTAGACATACCCTCATCCGCTCTCTTTTCCTGAAAGCTGATCCGTCCAGTTTTGGAGTTGATGTCAGCAGGCCAGGGAAGCTAGGGTCTTTATCGTTGGAAATGCATCTGCTTTGAGTGTCGCAGGATATCCACACATTCTTGCCATCTCTGTCGTAGCATAGCTTTCGTCGGTAAAGTGTGCGGAACAAACGACTGAACATTTCGTCGGCTTTCCCCACACCCTCCTATTTTGAACAAATTTCATCCAATTTCTTGCCACTTTCGCGTCTTTGGGCTACTGGTGCAACTTGAATCCGTCCCTGTTCGTGTTGTTACACCCTCCGACAACACACCGACGAAAGTGAGAAAATGGCGGATTGCTTCCCGATGTGACGTCACATTGTGACGTCATCGCTCCGAGAGCGAATAATAGAAAGGCGTTTAATTAGCCAAAATTCACCCATTTAGAGTTCGGAAATCGGTCAAAAAAATATATGGTCTTTTTTCTGCAACATCAAGGTATATATTGACGCTTACATAGGTCTGGTGATAATGTTCCCGTTTAAACATGTTTGGATGGAGGGGGGCTAGAACATGGGTGGGTCGGGCTTTTTGGGCTTTTTAGCTGAGTTTAAGGCCATGTCTACACTAAGCCGTTCAACCCCTTAAACAAATAATTATTTAGCCTAAGCCCCGTTTCAGCCACACTAAACCATCGTTTAAGGTTCCCCTCCTCGGACAAATTTTTACACAGGTTTGTCAGCCGTGTAATTCTTGAATTTCCGGCACTTCGCTTTGTATGGTCTAACTGGTCGTTTAGGAGGAAGTGACGTCAGAAAGAACATGCCACAGCCAGCTTCATAATAAAGCAGTTTCGTAACTCGGAGCTAACTACTGGAAATATGAAGGCGAGTCATTCAGTTTTAGTACTACCGTACACGAAAGTAATGTCCGATCACTTCCTCATAAAATTGTAAGTTCTGACCCATTGTCAACAAGCTACTTATAACCAATGCTCTAGCAACCGTAACATTAATTCTGCCACAACTACGACTCTTGCTGGCCTATTGCTCTCTGTAATGGCACCATTTCCAAATTATGTGGGCTCAATCCATAACCTCACTAACAAATTTAACGATGCCCTGCGCAACGCTAAAAAAGGGCACTAAAAGGCATACCTCCTTGTTCACAGAAGAAACCTGAGCTATCATGTAGAAAGCTTGAACACAAATGGCATGCGACTAAACTTGAAGTTTTCCATCAAATGTAGAGTGTTAGTTTAATAACTTATAAACACACTTTTACCTAAGCTAAAACTGATTATTACTCCAATCTCAGCCCCCTCAATAAAAACGATCCTTAAATATCTGTTTAACACAGGAGCATTTCTAACCCTGTAAGAGACTTCTCCTAGTCACTCCACCTACTCGGCTGATGATTTATTGCAATTCTTTACTAGGAAAATTGAGCTAATTAGAAATTAGATTAAAAATACCACGGACCAGCTCCAACTGGGTTATATAAAGGTAGATATAAATATATGTACTACAGAAAATGCTCTCCAAAATAATCTCTCTCACTTTGAATAAATCAGAATCAGAATCAGCTTTATTGTCATTACGCAGGGTAACGAGATTGAGGCCATTCCATACAGTGCGATGTGTGCATGCTAGAAAAACAATGTGTAAATATATACAAGTATAAAAAATATAGAAGTGCAAGGAAAGGTGTGGCCCACAAATGTGATCCTGTACACTCTCTATACAGTGGGTGAAATGAATATATACATGAAAAAAACAGCGTGTTTGGTGGAATGGGTTATTGCACCGAAGAGAAGGCAGTTATGAGGGACAATGGGGCAGTCCGTTCAGGATGGTTATGGCCCTGGGGAAGAAGCTGTTCTTTAGCCTGTTTGTTTTGGTTTTAATGCACCTGTAGCGCTTCCCAGAGGGCAGCAGGTGGAACAGGTCAGAGCCAGGGTGGGTGCTGTCCTTGATGAAGGTACTGGCTCTGTTGAGGCAGCAGGAGGTGTAGATGTCCGTCAGAGAGGGGAGAGGGCGGCCGATGATCTTCTGAGCCATCTTGACCACTCTTTGCAGCCTCTCCCTGTCTGCTGCAGTGCAGCTGCCGTACCTCACTGTAATACAGTAGGTCAGCAGGCTCTCGATGGACGAGCGGTAGAAGGTCAGCAGCAGGTGAGGCTTCAGGTTGTACTTCCCGAGGACTCTCAGGAAGTGTAGCCGCTGCTGAGCCTTCTTGATGATTGATGTGGTGTTGACTGTCCAGGAAAAGTCGTTAGAGATGTGGACTCCAAGGTACCTGAAGGTGTGGACCCTCTCTACACGCTCGCCGTTGATGTAGAGGGGGGCAGGGTTGGTGCTGCTCCTCCTGAAGTCGACGATGATCTCTCTGGTCTTGCTGGTGTTGAGAGCGAGGTTGTTCTCCGAAGACCAGGCCGTCAGCTTCAGGACCTCCTCCCTGTAGGCAGCCTCGTCACCCCTGGAGATGAGCCCGACCACTGTGGTATCGTCAGCGAACTTGACGGTAAGGTTGTCACTGTGGGCTGGACTGCAGTCATGGGTGTACAGGCAGTAGAGGAGGGGGCTCAGCACACAGCCCTGTGGGGAGCCGATGCTCAGCGTGCGGGAGGATGAGAGGTGCGGGACAAGTCTCACATTCTGGGGTGAGACTTGGCCCGCACCTCTCATCCTAATAATCCAAATAATATTAGAGAAAGTCTTGCAACTCGTAAACGGAACAACACACACATCATGTTTACTTGACACACTTATTAAGAAGTTGTTAATAATAGGACCATCAGTGCTAAATATTTTTAACTTATCACTTTCCTCTGGTACTGTTCCCATAGCATTCAAAAAGTGGTTATTCATCTTCTGCTCAAAAGACCTAACCTCGATTCTGACCTCCTGTCAGACTAACTGCAGTTGTCGCACCTCCCCTTTATCTCTAAAAATCCTTGAGAAAATTGTTGCACAGCAGCTAAATGAACACTCGCCGTCTAACAATCTCTGTGAACACTACTAAATCAATCTACTAAGAAAGCCCTCACAAAAGTGACTAATGATGGATTGCTAATTATAGATGCCGATGCATCATCCGTGTTGTTGCTACTTGATCTGCACGTTGCAACATAACATTCTATTAGAACGTATCAAAACACGTATCTGTATGTCAGACTTAGGTTTTTCTTGGTTTAACTCCTATCTTACTGAAAGGATACAATGCATCTCCCAAAACAACGTGACCTCGAAGTATGTTAAGCTAATGTGCGGAGTTCCATAGAGTTCGGTTCTTGGCCCTGCATTCTTCAGCATCCATATGCTGTCGCGAGGTGAGATTATATGCATATATGGTGTTAGTTTTCAGTGTTATGCTAATGACCCCCAACTGTCCCTGAACCTGACCAACACACTAGATTGTAGTCATCTGGAGGCGTGTCTAAATGAAATCAAACAATGGACGTCCAGCGACTTTTTGCATCTGAACAGAAATGTTGATTGTTGGTCCTGCTAGACACAGGCACTTATTTTAAGGATACCACCTTTAAAATTTGACAACAAAACAATGATACAAAGGGACTCGTTAAAAAATCGTGTCATTATTTTTGACCCAACTCTCTCGTTTGGGTTGCAAATTAAAAGTGTTACCAAAACAGCCTTCTTTCAACACCGTAACACTGTAAATCCGTCCCACCAGCGACGCTGAGATAATTATTCATGTGTTCATTTTGTTTCTCTTAATTACTGTAACGTATTATTTTCGGGTCTCCCTATGTCTAGCATTAAAAAGATTACAGTTGGTACAAAATGCGGCTGCAAGACTTTTGACAAGAACAACAAAAAGTTTGATCATATTACGCCTATACTGGCTCATCTGCACTGGCTTCCTGTGCACTTAAGATGCGACGTTAGGGTTTTATTACTTAGGTATAAAATACTAAATGATCTAGCTCAATCATATCTTGCTGATTGTATTGTACCATATGTCCTGGCCAGATATCTGCATTCTAAGAACTCCGGCTTATTACTGATTCCCAGAACCCAAAAAAGTCTGCAGGCTCTAGAACGTTTTCTATTCAAGCTCCAGTACTCTGGAATGCCTTCCTGGTAACAGTTAGAGATGCTACCTCAGTAGAAGCATTTAATTTTCATCTTAAAAGTCATTTATATACTGTAACCTTTAATTAGACCCCTTTCTAGAATAGTTTATCTGCCACATTGTTTTTCTCCTCTGCCCCCCTCTCCTGTGTGGAGAGGTTATCAGTTGGCCACGGATCAGTTTCCATAGAGGAGACGCTAGCTGTTCCAAGTCGGGACCCGGGATGGACTACTCCTCTATGCATCAGTTGGTAATTTTTCTGGGCTGCCGACTTGTCTACAAGCAAGAGGATCCCTCTGCTGGCAACCCTATGGACTGGACTCTTACATTATGAAACGTACCTACTCGGCATTCATGGCACTGCTCACCCATGGGGTGAAGGATCCCCACATCTGCGGTCCCTCCCAAGGGTTCTTATTGTGTTGAGTTTTTTCTGGCCCGGATTTGGGTTCAGATCCGAGGAAGTCGTTGTGGTCTGTGAAGCCTTTTGAGGCAATGGTGAATAAGGGCTATACAAAAATACAATGTGATTGATTTGATTGATTGACTTATCTGCCATACGTGGAAAGTCGTTCCGTGAAAATAATGCCTACATTAAACCGGTCCCAAAAGGAAAAAAAAAGTTGGATACCTTTGCTCTGAATGGCCAGTCTACCGCTGTTCACAAGCTGTTCTGAATACTCTCTGCTGACATTTTTTTTTTTTCCCCAAGATGGGGCCGCTGTGGTGGCTGCTGTTGGCAGGGGCTCTGTGCTCATGTCATCCTTTTGTGTTCCTGATGTTTCCCTCTTGTTTTCATGTGGGTTTTTTTGCCTTTTGGTTCAGGACCCTTTGGGACTGTGTGACAAGGGGTGGCACTTTTGTGACTTCTGCAGTGCTTTTTTGTGAACTTTTGGATCTGCCTCCCGGGAGCCTTTTGGCCATGGAGACCAGCTGCTGGGTCTCTGCCACACCAGAGTCCATTTGGAGAGACTGGAGGAGATGCGGATGAGGAGACAGGGCTGCAGAGCTAGCGCTGAGCGCCGGGACGGACAATCTTCACAGTGTCTTGGCTAAATGAGCAGGTATCGGACACCTCGGTCTCCTTAGACGCAGTCTCGCTCATCCATGCGGACTGGACACTAGCCGAGAGTTGGTGGGCGGCCGAGGGTGGAGTCAGCTCTCTTGGTTGCTTTGTTGGGTCTGCTCCTGTCTCTGGCCATGCTCCCCCCACCCCAGCAGATGATAGCGTGGAACACCACAGAGGCCACCACAGTGTATTTGTTTTTTTCCCCGTTTTTTTTTTTCGTTGTTTTACTTTTGTGGCTGTATGTAAAAATGGCTGGTTGCATCAGCTCTGCTCTTTTAATGTCTTCAATGTCCTTTGTGTTATTTGATGTTTCCCTCTTACACACATTTTTCTGTGTGCTATGGCTATGAGGTTTTTTTTCTTGGCCTCAGTCTGGACACCCCTCCTCCCCAGCATTTACCTGTTTCTCACCTTTCTTGTAAGGGGCGCCCGAAGTTGGCAGACCCGTCAGCGATCCTGTTCAGTCTCCCTGTAATGTTTGTCTGCTCTTGAATGGGATTGTGCTGAAAATCTTGATTTCCCATCCATCCATCCATTTTCTACCGCTTATTCCTTTCGGGGTAGCGGGGGGCGCTGGAGCCTATCTCAGCTACAATCGGGCGGAAGGCGGGGTACACCCTGGACAAGTCGCCACATCATCGCAGGGCTACACAGATAGACAGACAACATTCACACTCACATTCACACACTAGGGCCAATTTTAGTGTTGCCAATCAACCTATTTCCAGGTGCATGTCTTTGGTAGTGAAACAACTTCGAATTAATACAATGAAATCTTAATTTCCCCTTGGGGATTATTAAAGTATTTCTGATTCTGATTCTGATATGTTGGTTTAGGATTTGACTTATGCAAGGAATGCGATGAACAAGTTACTGGAAAACCTGCTTTAGCAATGAAGAAGTATCTAAGTAGCATCTGAGGCATCAGCTTAGGATGCAATGAGATCAACTTTTTTTATGTCACATTAAGGATATTCCAATCCAAAAATAAACATGACAAAGAAAAAACAATACCAGTATGGAATTATATAGTATGGAATGAACTACGGTGATATACTAAATAATAGCACACATTGCCCACCGGAGGAAATTATTATTTACTACAGTGTGTTATAAAGTCTTATGGCTGTGGGTTGGAATGACCTGCACT
Organism: Nerophis lumbriciformis; assembly: GCF_033978685.3. Taxonomy (NCBI): domain Eukaryota; kingdom Metazoa; phylum Chordata; class Actinopteri; order Syngnathiformes; family Syngnathidae; genus Nerophis; species Nerophis lumbriciformis. The sequence goes on along the minus strand of NC_084582.2, from coordinate 13,374,067 downwards.
ATGGCTCCTTTCTGCACTGCAGATGTAACAATAAATGATATGTTCCTCAGTGTTACGGATGCTTAATGTGAGTGTGAAGGGTTGTTTATAATTGTATTTTCTCTGGGAAGAATACAATCAAAATTAAACTTGTAGACACTTTTGAGTAGTCTGTGTACAGTTTGTGTACAAAGGTACCTCAAATTATTAATAGTTTGCAATCCAAGCTGTTTCTCAGCTTTTTGTTATGTTTTAAGTTGTGTAGCGATTGTCAGAGTATCATTTGCGTTTCAGAAAATAAGAAATTTCCAAAGGAAGTGGGTAAAAATAATGATATATTTATCATATATTTTCCTTACATGTGAGCGATATATTTAGATAAATTTGACTGCAATTTCCGGCTATAGCATACCTAAATATAAGTTGCGCCTAATTGTTAGATTGTTTTTATTTTGTGCACAAATTGGCCGCACAAGTTTATGATCTGCAAGTGCCATCCATCCATCTTCTTCCGCTTATCCGAGGTCGGGTCGCGGGGGCAGCAGCTTAAGCAGGGAAGCCCAGACTTCCCTCTCCCCAGCCACTTCGTCCAGCTCTTCCTGTGGGACCCCGAGGCGTTCCCAGGCCAGCCGGGAGACATAGTCTTCCCAACGTGTCCTGGGTCTTCCCCGCGGCCTCCTACCGGTGGGACGTGCCCTAAACACCTCCCTAGGGAGGCGTTCGGGTGGCATCCTGACCAGATGCCCGAACCACCTCATCTGGCTCCTCTCGATGTGGAGGATCTGCAAGTGTCTACATTGAAAAAGAAAAACATTCACACCGGCACTATCAATCAATCAATCAATCAATATTTACTTATATAACCCTAAATCACGAGTGTCACTGGTGTTCATTCACAAATGTAAGAAAAGATGGTGCCTGTAACACGGCATACTGTAGACTTTTTTTTTTTTACCATGTCCTGTCCAGCAACTCAGGCGAATCATATTGTTGAAGTGGATGCTCATATCTCCTGTACATATTACTTTACAAAAGAGAAGTGTGGGATACTTCTCTTGTTGCCTTATTTCTATTTGACTTTATTAAATGGATTTATTTATTTTTTGCCACAGCCGGACCGTAGCAGGAGGGGATAGAAAGAAGAAAAATAGAAGACAGAGGGGGAAATTGCAGCGACAAAAGGGGGATAAGACAGAGAGACAACAACAATAAAAAACAACAACAACATCAGCAAATACGATATGATACCAAAAATTATCGCAAATATCCACTTAAAGAAGTATATAACTTTAACAAAAAAATGACAATGAACATTATCATAGAGTCATACCAAAGACTCGAGTCATACCAAAGACTATAAAAATAGGACCCATTACCTCCCTGCTTGGCACTCAGCATCAAGGGTTGGAATTGGGGGTTAAATCACCAAAAATGATTCCCGGGCGCGGCAACCGCTGCTGCCCACTGCTCCCCTCACCTCCCAGGGGGTGATCAAGGGTGATGGGTCAAATGCAGAGAATAATCTCGCCACACCTAGAGTGTGTGTGTGACAATCATTGGTACTTTAACTTTAACTTTTAACTTTATTGCACAGCAAATGTAACAATAAAAATACATTGATAATGAATAATAATAATAATACTAATAATTACCTCTATTATGGGTTGTACTTGTATAGCGCTTTTCTACCTTCAAGGTACTCAAAGCGCTTTGACACTACTTCCACATTTACCCATTCGCACACACATTCATACACTGATGGAGGGAGCTGCCATGCAAGGCGCTAACCAGCACCCATCAGGAGCAAGGGTGAAGTGTCTTGCTCAGGACACAACGGACATGACGAGGTTGGTACTAGGTGGGGATTGAACCAGGGACCCTCGGGTCACGCACGGCCATTCTTCCACTGCGCCACGCCGTTATAAACAATTAAATAGTTTCAAATGCAACACTGCATAAGTGTAATGAATACTTGACATACAAAAGAAAGCAATTCAAGTGGGTGGGGGTAGCGAGAGAGTTGCGGATTATCTTAACCTTTTAGATTGTTATGGTATAAATAGGTTAAGCTTCAGCATTGTGCAGTGTTTCTACCCAGTTCCCCCTGGGGGAGGGGTTGCAACGATAATATATGTTTAATAAAACGTGATTGTATGCAAGTGTGTGTGTGTATGTAAATGTGCATGTTTATGTATAGTATGTATATATGTATGTTTCTACAGTGAATGTGCTTGTGGATGTATGTGTGTGTCTGTTTGTGCGTGCGTATGGACCTATGTATGCACTTTTGTATGTGTGTATGTATGTATGAATGTACGCATGCATGAATATATGTGTGTATGTGTGTATGTATGTATGTTTACATGTACAATATATTTGTCTCCCAGTACGTGCAGCATGCCCCATGACACACCCAGGTGCCATTAAAGACTGCCCGCAGGGACCAAACAGGTCCCCACCGAGCCAGGTATCTAGTAGTGGATGGGCAGCGGGCATACAGTAGCCTTGTAGTACCGTATGTTTTGGAGTATAAGTTGCACCGGAGTATAAGGCGCACCTGCCGAAAATGCATAAGAAAAAAAGAAAAAAAACATATATAAGTCGCACTGGAGCCCGGCCAAACTATAAAAAAAATTGCGACTTATAGTCCGAAAAATACGGTAGTCCTTCTACTCCTCTTCCGGACTACGGTCGTCCTCTACGGTGTCAGAGTTAAGGGGACTCGGGGTTGCTTCCTGCAGCATTTTCGCTTCCTTGTTTTTGCTTTGATTTTCTTCTTTATGTCATTTTCGGCGCTGCTGTCCGCTAGTGGTGATGGATTTGCTTGGTGTGAATTGTGTTATGTTTTCTTCATGATGAGGGTGAGTGCATAACGCGCTAAATGGTTGACTGAATGATTGAGTGAGTGCGTTTAATTTCATCGGTCCACCATGAACCATTAGGCAATTTCACTGGTCTGATGTGACGAGGCTAGGCAAGGCAAGGCAAGGCAACTTTATTTGTATAGCACTTTTCATACACAAGGCAGACTCAAAGTGCTTCACAGACAACAAAGTGAAATGAAAGAAAATAAAAGCAAAATTAAAATGCAGACAATAAAAATAAAAACTGTGCGGACGTTTAAAGTTAAAAGATTAAAAGATTTAGCTGAAAGCTAAGGTGAACATAAAAGTTTTCAGTTTAGTTTTAAAAGTAGTCAGAGTTGGGGAACGTCTGACATCTTCAGGAAGTTTATTCCACCTATTTGTTGCATAGTGACTGAATGATGCTCTCCCTTGATTTGAGTTTTTCTCTGGGAACCGCTAACAGATTGGTCTCAGAAGATCTTAGTGATCTAGAGGGCTTATATAGTGGGAGCATATCGGTGATATACTTCGGCCCTAGACCATGTAGTGATTTATATGTGAGCAGGAGGATTTTGAAATCAATTCTCTGATGTACAGGGAGCCAATGTAAGGATTTAAGAATTGGTGTAATGTGCTCACATTTTTTGGTCTTTGTTAGAACTCTAGCAGCAGCGTTCTGAACAAGCTGTAGCTACCTGACAGTTTTTTTTGGGAAGACCTGCAAGGAGACCATTACAATAGTCTAGCCTACTGGTAATAAAGGCATGTACAAGTTTTTCTAAATTTATTGGCGGAATGAGAAGCTTGTGAGTCCGCAAAATCCTTAAATTAGTCGCAGCACTGTATAAAGCGCAAGGTTCAAAGCGTGGGAAAAGAGTAGCGGCTTATAGTTTGGAAATTACTGTAGTTAATTTCAATGGGCGACGCTGATCTGAGATACGAGTATTTTGAGTTACAAGCTCAATTATCCAACCAATTGAGTTCATAAATTGATTTACTATCTACTGAAAATGACTCACCACCATTATGTCTATGTTTTACCTACTTCAGATGTCATATATTCGACGCCCTAAAATTAATATCCTCAGGAAAGAAGTTTAGTTCTGTTAAATATGAGGCTCTCACCACAGTAAGAAATCTCATCTCTCCACAGCAACTAGTTTGAAGGATAAATAAGTTGTGATTCAACACCTGCAAATGTTCCCCCTATTTTTTAAACATTCTCACTCGTTTCATACAACGCATTTTTCATTTCACATGTAAGGCTCGAAATACATGACCTTTGGGAGCAGACACTTCAAACGCATCTCGGACAGAGCGGCGCTGAATGATTGCATCCATCCAGCGCCCTATCTGCTGAGCATGAGTGGAAGCAGATGCTCCGCGCTTCTGCCCCTCACATCGCAACATATGGCTCAATCCAGAGAGGTGCACTTGTATGAATATTAATACAGTTCCAGCATGCAATAAGTAGCCTCACAGGAGGACAGTTTAACTTGAGTGAGCACTGGTGGCGTGTGTTAAAATGATTCATCCCCTCAATTTAGGATGCTGAGAGAGTGAAATGAAATATGGCCGCGTCAACAAGCAATTTCACCCTTATGATTATTATTTTTTGTGTGTGTTGTCCAGTTGGACTGTCAATATTCCCGTCTCACTTCATCCCTCACAATTTTGCAGCAATCATATGATATCAAACACTCAATTTGCTTAGTTAAAAAAAAACTATTCCTTAGTAAGATGCACATAATTACTCATTACGGAGGCACATTGACATCTCTTTTATTGCTCTTAAAGGCCTACTGAAACCCACTACTACCGACCACGCAGTCTGATAGTTTATATATCAATGATGAAATCTTAACATTGCAACACATGCCAATACGGCTTGGTTAGCTTACTAAAGTGCAATTTTAAATTCCACGCGAAATATCCTACTGAAAACGTCTCGGTATGATGATGTCAGCGCGTGACGTCACGGATTGTAGAGGACATTTTGGGACAGCATGGTGGCCAGCTATTAAGTCGTCTGTTTTCATCGCAAAATTCCACAGTATTCTGGACATCTGTGTTGGTGAATCTTTTGCAATTTGTTCAATGAACAATGGAGACAGCAAAGAAGAAAGCTGTCGGTGGGAAGCGGTGTATTGCGGCCGGCTCCAGCAACACAAACACAGCCGGTGTTTCATTGTTTACATTCCCGAAAGATGACAGTCAAGCTTTACCATTTGCCTGTGGAGAACTGGGACAACAGAGACTCTTACCAGGAGGACTTTGAGTTGGATGCACAGATGCGGTACCGTGAGTACGCATGCAGCTGCGGCTTCCAAACATTTGATCGCTTGCCTGTATGTGCGTGCCGCTATGTGCATGGGGACTTTGGGGAAATATATGTGCTGTATGAACTTTGGGGAGGTGAACGGTACTTTGGGCTGTGGGATTGAGTGTGTTGTGCAGGTGTTTGAGTTGTATTGGCGAGTTATATGGACGGGAGGGGGGAGGTGTTTGTTATGCGGGATTAATTTGTGGCATATTAAATATAAGCCTGGTTGTGTTGTGGCTAATAGAGTATATATATGTCTTGTGTTTATTTACTGTTTTAGTCATTCCCAGCTGAATATCAGGTCCCACCCGCCTCTCACAGCATCTTCCCTATCTGAATCGCTCCCATTTCCCTCTAGTCCTTCACTCTCACTTTCCTAATCCACAAATCTTTCATCCTCGCTCAAATTAATGGGGAAATCGTCGCTTTCTCGGTCCGAATCACTCTCGCTGCTGGTGGCCATGATTGTAAACAATGTGCAGATGTGAGGAGCTCCACAACCTGTCACGTCACGCTACTCGTTTGCTATTTCCGGTACAGGCAGGGTTTTTTTATCAGCGACCAAAAGTTGTGAACTTTATCGTCTATGTTCTCTACTAAATCCTTTCAACAAAAATATGGCACTATCGCGAAATGATCAAGTATGAAACATAGAATGGACCTGCTATTTTCTTTAAATAAGAAAATTGCATTTCAGTAGGCCTTCAAGTACACGGAAATGCATACAAATGAACAGTAATATATATTGCAATGAAAGTAAGAACTTCTTAATTTCATGGAAAATTCTGTAATATATTCACTTTGCTGTGTTACAAATACAGACAACAGCTTTAAAATGATTCCATTATGCACACTTTGCCAACATATTTATCAAGATTGTCAGATTGGGGTATAATTAACATGTGTCTTTTAAATAGTAGGCATACACTTTATTTTCTTTAGAAAATGTGAATATACAAGGAATACATCAAAATGGGTATTTTCTGTTTTTTACCGGGGCGGTATAACTCGGTTGGTAGAGTGGCCGTGCATGCAGGTGATGTGAGGGTTCCAGGTTCGATCCCTGCTTCTGCCATCCGAGTCTCTGCCGTTGTGTCCTTGGGCAAGACACTTTACACACCTGCTCCCAGTGCCACCCACACTGGTTTAACTGGGTTTCACTATGTAAAAGCGCTATATAAATATAATTCACTTCACACTTCTATGGAGCCAGGACACTGCCAGTAAGCTTTGAAATAACAACTGAATCCATGCAGCAAAATACTTTAGTATTATCTATATATGATATATTCTTTACTCCCCCAAATTACTTGCTTTATGTAGACTTTGTTGAATTTTGCTATATTAATAAATGATGTGAGCTGTCGAGTGTTAATTATCAGGTTTTCTGTTGCCAGTGCTCTTAAACAAGCCTTTGAAAATCAGTTTGTTGCACAAAATTTGCATTTTTACTTATTTTGAATTCCTTAGCAGTATAACATCTGTTTCCGAGTCTGTGTGAATAAACAACTGAAGGTTAGATTCCTGCTCAGACAAGCTCCTGGTGACAAATAATCAAAGTTTATTTCATTTAAGAGATGGGTACTGTGATGTAAAATATATATTTTCTGGCCTTTCTTTCGTAGAGACACAATACTTGTCGGGTTTACGATGTTGATCACATACACATGATAAATGTTCTCGGCTCTGCAGTCAGCTTGGCAACGTTTATGACTTTCTTTCAGCAGCCTCAGGCGACCCATATGGGACTCATGAATCGGCCGTTGGGTTCTATTCGACTAAATCAGTGCTGGTCCAGTACACATGTGCAAACAGCGGAAGCCAGGATGAAGATATTACACGTCTTTGAACTGTCACCACCATATGTTCATTCAAAATACGCATTCATTGTGAGCCAGCTGCAGACATTCGGTATAATATAATTGAATAAAAAAGGGGTTTCAGCTACAGCATTTCTGAGAAAATAATAGTTGTATTTGGAAATGTTATGTCTCATTTGTGTAAGAATCAGTCTTTCTTCTTTTAATAGATAAAAGTAATTTGTTGACATCACAAAACAGTAGATGAAGCGTGTCACCTTTTGACACCCTGCAATTTCGTGTTTTTTTGGTTTAAAAAAATAAAATGCTTTGATGAATTTCAGAGGCATCTAAAATTGCTTGCAAACTCACCCAAATGTGTTAACCTCTGATTTGAAGCTCTGGCATTGTTAAACCCGAGTATCAAACATTGTAACACCATTTATAAGTCAGAAAAGTGAAAAATTATCAAATGTCCCTTCATCAAAGCGTAAAAATGCATTTCTTTCAATACCTATCATAACAAAATAATAATATGGTAATATTAAAAAAATGGATAAATGTTGATAGTCCAACTCATACTGACTGGTATACACAAGCTATGGAGATGATATCAGTAGAAAAAAATGCATTTAGTTTAGATAATAATGAGTCATATATTGGAATATGGGATCCATTATTTAAATTTGTTTTAACTATTAAATTAACCCTAAATAGGACTTATTTTTATCTTTGTGGTAAATATTGCACACAATGTGTTGTCAAGCTTATGAGATGCAATGCAAGTGTAAGCCACTATGAACCTTTTTTTTTTATAAATGGCTGTGATGATAATGTAAATGAGGGATTTTTAATCACTGTTATGTTGTAATTGTTATTAATATTGATTCTGTAGTTAATATTATTCATATTTGTTTGACTACTTTTGGATTGTTTTGTGTCATGTTTGTGTGTCCTCTCAATTACTCTGTTAATTGCTATTCTGAATGTTGCTGGGCCGGGTTTGGTTTTGGAATTGGAATTGTATCATTGATGTAGTGGATATTATTTTGTTGGACCGATTAATAAAACAAAAAAATGTAAAATAAAAATTGTCCCCTCATTTGAAATAGGCATATGTTTCGAACTCCCCCTAAATTCATAATTTCTAAACACATGATAATGATGTTTTTTTCTGTTTTTCTTTTACAGCATATAGACGGGATTCTGATTCCATTTTGATATCGATTATTTTGAATAGCATTCATTAGTGGTGAGTACCTATACATTTTATAATTGAAAATGCATTTGATAAGTGTAAGGTTTTATTAAGGCTTAAATTTGAAAGTAGGGGGGTTCTGGAGGCTGAATCTACCTTAAGAGTTCAAAAGATCCCTTTTATCACAAATGTTGGTTTGAAATCGAAGGAGTACATCTATGTCAAGCTAACAGGAAGTTTTAGATTTGGATGAGCAAGCCTTGTGTCAAAAATAGATATTCTAGCATTACGGCTACCGTAGTCAGACGTACTGTGCTTCAACATACGAGTATTAATTTGGTGGTTTGTGTATAAATACCTCAAAATGGCACCTATTAGCGGACTTATTATCTGGCGTTTTGTTTTGCAATATTATGCAAAACCAACTTTTCTTACCTTCTGATACCTGCTGATGTGTATTTGGGAGCTGCATAAGTCCTGAAAATCTGCGCCTCTTTTGACACTTCTTCGACTCCCGTCCTTGCACGCTACACCGGTACAACAAAGATGGTGGGGAGAAGACGCTGTCGAGGTGGAGCTACGTAAATAAGACCGCCCACAAAACGGCGCATCCTGAAGCGACCACAAGGAAGTGTTTTAAATTTAGAAGAAAAAAAATCTTAATATGACCTCTTTAAAGCACCTCCCGATTTTCAGCCGGAGCTGGAGGGGGCGTGGCCTCCAGCGGACCTGAGTGAGGACAGCCTTTTTTCACGTCCGCTTTCCCACGATATAAACAGCGTGCCTGCCCAATCACGTTATTCCATACGAAGCGTCCGGCATACCGCCAATGAGCACGGTGCAGATGGAGAAGATCTTCTCGGCGTCCGTGTTGGCGCACACGTTGCCAAAGCCGACGCTGGTTAGGCTGCTGAGGGCGAAGTAGAGGGCGGCGATGTACGAGCTGCGCACCGACGAGCCACCGACCGTGTTGTTGACGTAGGGCACCTCCAGGCGTTTGCCCAGCTCATGGAGCCATCCTTGGGGAAGAGACGGGACGACAACAGGGTGACAAGAACTAAATCATCCAGACTAGAGATAGATTGTATTAGTATGTTTATTTTACCTAAAAATAAATATATTTATGAATTTTAAAAAAAAACAACTAAATACATTTTTACTATATTTTGCTAAAGACATCAAAATTAATTATTTTTATTTGTATTTTTTCTGACTCCTTATTACATCCAGCCATATAATTATACATTAAAATAAACATATTTGAAATAATTAATTTTAAATGATCATAATAATCTATTTAAAATGACCATATTTAATTACTAGAATAATTGCTTGTTTATCAACAACTTTAGCATTTTATTCATTACATTTTGAAGCGCTCAGAAGCCAAGTTATGTTATATTCCTTAAGATTTATTTATGCAAGTTTGAAGTATCAATTATCTTAACACAGTTTTGTTTGCATATTTTCAGGATGTAAATATATATATATATATATATATATATATATATATATATATATATATATATATATATATATATATATATATATATATATATATATATATATATATACATGAAATACTTGACTTGGTAAATTCTAGCTGTAAATATACTCCTCCCCTCTTAACTACGCCGCCAACCACGCCCCTGACCCCAACCCCGCATCCGCCCCCCCCCCCGAAATCGAAGGTCTCAAGGTTGGCAAGTATGCACTATGGTCTGAAAAATATGCTATGTCAAAATTCCACTCCTCCCTTGTTTACTTCCAGGACAATCTCCTTCAAGTTTTGTAATCAATCAGAAATAGCAAGCAGCAAAAATGTGTCGAACATGGATAAGTGTGAGAGTGTGTTTTGCATGTTTCCCACCATGCATTGTAATGCCTTTAATTAGGTTTCATTTGGAATTTTTGTATGGTTCTTGGACTTTTTTTTATAATATCCACAGACATTAGTAGTAAGCAGGTCGTGTTACGTGTGACCATGTGTGTTGACTTTTTGTGTTAGTTGCATTTTTTGACAAGGGAATGTGGTTTGGATTGGGTCATATAAGTGAATGTTGTGGTGTTATCCCTTCAAACACAATTCATGGTCATTGACCTGATTCATTCACATTGTCCACAAGATGGCGTCTAAGTTACACCAATCTACTAGGCCTACTCAGTGGCCTAGTGGTTAGAGTGTCCGCCCTGAGATCGGTAGGTTGTGAGTTCAAACCCCGGCCGAGTCATACCAAAGACTATAAAAAAATGGGACCCATTACCTCCCTGCTTGGCACTCAGCATCAAGGGTTGGAATTGGGGGTTAAATCACCAAAATGATTCCCGGGCGCGGCCACCGCTGCTGCCCACTGCTCCCCTCACCTCCCAGGGGGTGATCAAGGGTGATGGGTCAAATGCAGAGAATAATCTCGCCACACCTAGTGTGTGTGTGACAATCATTCGTACTTTAATTTTAACTTTAACTTTAATCAGACGGTCAGATCTTAAGATTAATTTTCAAACACTTTGAACAGATTTCTTAAACTCATGACGTCTCACAGGCCACTGCGGTCTGCACTTGGCCTGCGGGCCCTAGTTTGGACACCCCTGATTTACAAGAAGGTGGTGACACAAGAGAGTGTACAAAAAGATGAAGAACGTCCGTTTCCTTGCGAGTGATGAGTGGTACATAAGCTGTTTCAATCATAGAGGCGGATTTTACTAAACCTGTTCTGAAGCTTCAATTCAGCTCACAAGGAGAGAAACAATCAAATTCCCCTCCACTATATCTAAAGGACTCTTGGCTATCAAGTGGCACCTTCCAGTGAAACTCAATAAATTATCCAAAGCAGAATGCAGTTAAATCTCAGTTCGACCAAGAAATGCTGAATAGAAACTTGACAGGGAGATGAAAAATAATAAAATATACGTATATATGAAATGTATGCGTTTTATATATGCGACTGTCATGGCTGCTCAATCCAGAAGGTAGTGAATTATTCACAGTGTTGTTGGAAGTAGGCTTGGATGGCCATGAAAGCAAAGGCTTCCACCCCTGGAGGGGCTAAAGGATGCCTGGCCTATACTACTCCAAGTTAGGTTAGCAATGAGAGCAGCCTGACAGCAGTTTGTTCATTAAGGATCCCTTGCTGGGTGAAAACATCCAGTCAGTGTCAATTACACAGAAACAGGTGAGCAGGTGCTCTCTGACTGTTGGGAGGAGAAGAACCATTAGGGCAAGCAACACATGCCAGGAAGCAAGAGCAAGAACATCTGATGCTGGCGACTGTTGAAAGGTTTTGGTCACTGGTGGGGATGAGTATCATTTAAATTTTAACGAGGGCTGTCAGTCGAATGAAATATTCAATTGCGATATTCACCTTGTTCATAGTTAACTCCAAATTAATTGCAGATAGATATTTATTTTTTCATCATAATAAGTGCACCCTCGACAGATCATTTTCAAGTTTTTAATACCGTGACTGGATATTTAGTTCGAATGGAAAGGTTTTTAAACATTCTTCTTTCTTTCAAACAGCTGAAATCGAGATGGACATAAACATGCTTTAACTTACAATAAAAAATTACCTGTAGTGCGTTGGTGTCTTGCCAGATTTTGTATTTTGTAGGAGCTACACTTCCACGTTCAGATACCAGATTTGGGAATTAAAAACACAAAATGTGGATTGCTACGATCATAATTTGATTGTCAAAGATCTTTGGTAATGTAATCAATGATATTTCTATGAATAGGTACTTCTGATATTCTGTACATTGCGTGTTGTTAAAGGGGAACATTATCACCAGACCTATGTAAGCGTCAATATATACTGTACCTTGATGTTGCAGAAAAACGACCATATATTTTTTTAACTGATTTCCGAACTCTCAATGGGTGAATTTTGGCGAATTAAACGCCTTTCTAATATTCGTTCTCGGAGCGATGACGTCACAACGTGATGTCGCATCGGGAAGCAATCCGCCATTTCCTCAAACACCGAGTCAAATCAGCTCTGTTATTTATTTATTTTGTTCCCGCAGACGAGCGAGCTAAACCCCCCTGGATGTCTTGGCTCACACCGTCCCGAAGATGATCAAAAGAAGAATATCGACCCTAGCTTCCCTGGCCTGCTGACATGAGGGTATGTCTCCAGAATATATTAATTGATGAAAATTGGGCTGTCTGCACTCTCAAAGTGCATGTTGTTGCCAAATGTATTTCATATGCTGTAAACCTAGTTCATAGTTGTTAGTTTCCTTTAATGGCAAACAAACACATAGCAATCGTTGGTTAGAAGGCGATCGCCGAATTTGTCCTCGCTTTCTCCCGTGTCGCTGGCTGTCGTGTCATTTTCGTCGGTTTCGCTTGCATACGGTTCAAACCGATATGGCTCAATAGCTTCAGTTTCTTCTTCAATTTCGTTTTCGCTACCTGCCTCCACACTACAACCATCCGTTTCAATACATGCGTAATCTGTTGAATCGCTTAAGCCGCTGAAATCCGAGTCTGAATCCGAGCTAATGTCGCTATAGCTTGCTGTTCTTTCCGCCATGTTTGTTTGTGTTGGCATCACTATGTGACGTCACAGGAAAATGGACGGGTGGTTAAAATCAGGCACTTTGAAGCTTTTTTTAGGGATATTGCATGATGGGTAAAATTTTTAAAAAAACTTCGAAAAATATAATAAGCCAATGGGAACTGATTTTTAATGGTTTTAACAATTCTGAAATTGTGATAATGTTCCCCTTTAAAGGTATTCATATTGTTACGTGACAATGTCTTAACCTTCTCTATTTATTATTAAAGTGTTGTATTCCCCCCACACACCCTCCATATTCCTCAACTAGTTAACACACATTTATTTTAGTATACATATCACAGATTATTATTACAAAACATCTTTGACAAAGCATGATCGTGATATAAGAAATGCTTCATTTTGTTAGTGTAGATAGACTGGATATGACGCGTAGCGCTATTGTTGTGAAGCCGGAAGTGTCATGATCCGCGGTCCGGATCATGTTTTGTGTTTTCTGTTAGTTTTGGACTCCTGTAGTTTCTGTTTGTGCACCTCTGAGTTTGTTTTGTTACCATGGCTACATATTATTTTCACCTGCCTCCAGTGTTCGGGACACTCACCTGTTTCTCATCAGAGGCATTATTTAAGCCTGCCTTTGCCAGTCAGTCGGCCTGGCTTCTTTGTTTGCTTCACGCTACTGTTACGTAAGTTTTGCTTGCCTCCTAGCCCATGCTAAGTACTTAGCTTCAAGTGCAATCGACACCTTGTCCCGTCGGGTTGCTTTCTGTTTTTGTACCTCTTTGAGTTTTTCAAGATTAAATCATGTTCCTACCTGCAAGTCCTGTCCAGAGTCGTCTGTTTGCATCCCGGTAGAACGGAGGGGTTGCAAGCTGCAGGAAGTGTGTGGTTGGTTTGAGGAAAGGTGTCTTGACATGTTTTGACTATGTGAAAGTCTCCGATAAAAAAGTGACTCTAAAGTTCCTGCTTACCGTGTTACTTTTGTGCCAAGCTTTTATTCCACTTTACAAAACCATTTACCGTAACAATCTACATTTTCTGTTATCAATCAATCAAAGTTTACTGATATAGCCCTTAATCACAAGTGTCTTAAAGGGCTGCATAAACCACAACAACATTCTCAGCTCAGATCCCACATCAGGGCAAGAAAAGACTTAATCCAATGGGAACAACGAGAAACTTTGGAAGAGACCGCAGAAGTGTGGACCCCTTCTTGGGTGACCAGTGCAATGGATGCTGAGTGGATACAGTTAATATGAGTACAGTTAATAACGTGAGAGTCCAGTTCATAGTAATGCCAGCAGTGGGTCGTCCTGTGTGTAGACACGTCAGTAGCGCAGGGATGTCACCAATTGATGCATAGAGCAGTGGTCCACCCCGGGTCCCGACTTGGAACAGCTAGCGATTCCTCTGTGGAAACTGATCTGTGGCCACCTGATAACTCCTCCACGCAGGAGAGGGGGGCAGAGCAGAAAAGAGAGACGGCAGATCAACTGGTCTGAAAAGGGGCCTATTTAAAATGAGTTTTAAGATGGGATTTAAATGCTTCTACTGAGGGAACATCTCTAACTGTTACCGGTAGGGCATTCCAGAGTCTTGGAGCCCGAATAGTAAACGCTCTATAGCCCGCAATGCACTGAAATGTAATCTAAATATAGAAGTGAACCTCTGCCCTTTTAAATGCAAGCGCGCCAGCAGGCATTTGCTGCAGTGATGGCGTCTCACGGCGATCCATCCATTTTCTACCACTTGTCCCTTCCGGGGTGGCAGGGGGTGCTGGAGCCTATCTCAGCTGCATGTGATAATGGATGAAAATGGTCTTGTCTTGTCAGGAGAACGACTTGCAATGGCTTTGAACCTGTGACGACCGGGGCGCATTGTGATGCGGGGTTCGTTCTCTCAGGAATGCAGACGGGCGTCAGACACAGCGTGAAGGTAAAAGAAATGATTTATTTAATAAATAACTAATACTGGAACAAAGAAAAGGGTGCTCATAGCACATAAGGCAAAAACTAAAAGAGCTAGCATGGGAGCTAGAAGGTAAAAAAAGGAGTTTAGCGTGGAAGCTAACAGGTACAGAGCCAGAACAAAAAGTCGTCAACTGTTGCATGAAAACAAACTACGAAGCCAGAACGAATGACAGGGAGAACAGGCTTAAATAATAATGTCAGTGATGACAAACAGGTGCGTGTCGGGAACAAACGCGGCAGGTGAAAATAATAAGCAGCCATGGCAACAAACTCAGGTGTACAAAACAGGTACTCAAGGAGTCCAAAACTAACCATAGGGGGGAATCATCACCTGCAGTGCGGAGAGTATACTTCCCATCTGTCTCTCCAAAGCACCAAGGCGGGCGTCTTGGCGTTCCGCTATGGCGTTGACGCAAGCCCCAAGAACGCCAAACTGTTCCTCTTGTTGTCCAAGTTGTTTGTCCTGTTGGTGCAATGCCCATTTTACTTGGTTGGTCTCTGCAGTGTCTTGTGTGCTTTGCAGTGCTGGAGCAGGAGGTGGAGAGGATGGTGTTTGCAGGACCACCAGGGTTGATGGTGGCGTCAGAGTGGCGGGCGTCCGGGCTGTCGTTGTCGTTGCCGTGGAAACAGGTGCTGGTGCGGAAACCAGACTTGGAGTCGGTGCTGGTGTGGAAACCAGACTTGGATTCGGTGCTGGTGCGAGAACCAGCCTTGGAGCAGGTGCTGGGCGTGACTTTGGCGGAGGTGGCCTGGCCGGGGGTTGCGGCTTAGCATGCCGAAGGTCTGGTGGCGGAGGCCGGCATGGAGGTTTGGGCTTGGCTGGGCGCAGCTGTGCCCGCCCACTAGCAAAGCACCCAGTACTAGCCCCCCCCTCAAGAAGCGGATCCCAGACGCGTTTTGTGCAGTCTGGAACAGTCTTTAGGGGTGGGAGGGAGGAGGTGAGGAGGTGGGTAGGCTCCTCCCCTTTTGATTGTCCAAATTGTCTATTCTGCTCTTCAATAGTGGACTGTAGGGACGACCAAGAGGGAGAAAACAGAGGAGTGGGCGGAGCTTGAGCCATAGGGGGTGGGGCCAAAGTAATTGGAGGTTGAGCTTGAAAGTCAGAATGTGACTGGGACTGACTAGACTTATATTTAAAAAAAATGTCCTGATAATGCTTAATCTTAGAATTAAAGTCATTTGTAAATGGCTGACAGAAAGGATGAACCGAATGTAAAAAAATGTCTTTGTCTATGACGTCATCAGAAATAGACGAGAGCGCGTCATCAGGGGGCGTGTCGTTACGGGGCGCCAATGGGATGACGTCATAGCTGCAGTCCCAGTGATTGACAGGCCAGTTGGATAACTCTTTGGAAAAGTGATCAGAATAATTACCGAATATTTGAGGAGGGGAATCCTGGGCTGCTTGTTGGTGGCTGTGTTCCGGAGGGAAGAATTGCGGGGGTGGCGCGTCTCTGTCGCGAGCTGAAGCCGTCTTGTGCGACTTCCGCCTTCTCTGACGCGTGCGAGCGGGCTGAGAGCGGACCTCCCCGGGCCAGATGGAGTCGATCGGGACCAGAACACCTCCAGGTCCCCATATCATCTCCTCATCTGGATTGCAGCGGAGCGTCTCTGCCTCCATCGCTCGGAGGACCATCCACGCACCTTCTTCATCCACCTCCGTCAGGCCCGATGCGAAATAACTTTTTGCTGGCTTCGTACTGTGACGACCGGGGCGCATTGTGATGCGGGGTTCGTTCTCTCAGGAATGCAGACGGGCGTCAGACACAGCGTGAAGGTAAAAGAAATGATTTATTTAATAAATAACTAATACTGGAACAAAGAAAAGGGTGCTCATAGCACATAAGGCAAAAACTAAAAGAGCTAGCATGGGAGCTAGAAGGTAAAAAAAGGAGTTTAGCGTGGAAGCTAACAGGTACAGAGCCAGAACAAAAAGTCGTCAACTGTTGCATGAAAACAAACTACGAAGCCAGAACGAATGACAGGGAGAACAGGCTTAAATAATAATGTCAGTGATGACAAACAGGTGCGTGTCGGGAACAAACGCGGCAGGTGAAAATAATAAGCAGCCATGGCAACAAACTCAGGTGTACAAAACAGGTACTCAAGGAGTCCAAAACTAACCAAAAACACAAGTATCTTGAAAACGTAAACAAAATATATGATCCGGGCAGCGGATCATAACAGAACCTGGGCTTTGCATAATGTAACCTTTTCTTTGTCCATTTCTGCTGGCAATTTTTTTCCCCACTTGTGGCTCAACAGCAACTGAATGCAGCTACATTTTCCTATGTTACGGAAGGGAACAAGGGTCAAACAGTACGGGTTTAAAGTGCTGTTAAAGAAAAATCATAGTTAACGTGTTATCACGTTAACTTTGACAGCCCGAGTTTTAACCAATAATAGTCCCAAATCACTACTTTAAAAACGGTGCCAGTGCTTGAACAGTGCCTGAACGGGTACTTTTTGTAAAAAAAACTAACAAAAAATAACTTCTAACTTGAATGGAATTTTGTAACATATAAGTTGAACAGTCTAGTAATAAATACTTCAAGTAATACGTTCAAAAATAAGAAATCAAATCTACAACAAATTTATATAACTGTTGCAGAAACACAGAACTTGTAAAACATGACTTACTTGTCAATACCCATACAGTATATCCCAGTGGTAGGCTGTGCGTTTCCCACCTAGGCCTTCAGTGATGTCCGACTTCAATGATTACCTCTCAAAATACCATAATTTATGTCACCACATGACCATTGCTGGAGAAATACTATACAGGAACACATTTACGCCCTACAGTGGATCAAATCACCTCAACAGTGTACAAAACGAGTTATTTTCTGGCGCATTTTAAAAACAATTAAAACGCATCAGCAATTAAAACCTATCTTATGTGATACCTACTCAGTGGCCTAGTGGTTAGAGTGTCCGCCCTGAGATCGGTAGGTTGTGAGTTCAAATCCCGGCCGAGTCATACCAAAGACTATAAAAATGGGACCCATTACCTCCCTGCTTGGCACTCAGCATCAAAGGTTGGAATTGGGGGTTAAATCACCAAAAAAAATGATTCCCGGGCGCAGCTGCCCACTGCTCCCCTCACCTCCCAGGGGGTGATCAAGGGTGATAGGTCAAATGCAGAGAATAATTTTGCCACACCTAGTGTGTGTGTGACAATCATTGGTACTTTAACTTTAACTTTATACTGTCAAAATTGAAATTGCAAAAAACATATTAAAAGTGAAAAAATTAAAATATTTGAACCCACAATTTATAGCACTTATTCGACGGCATTCGTCGTCGGCTTATTCGATTGGAAATGGCGAGCATTTCCCCATTGTATCGCCGGAACAGCTGAGCTAGCTTCCGGGGTTGGCCAAACATCGTCTCACACGATGTAGTTTCTCTTTAAATATCCTTCTTGAAAATGGCCTTGCGAATATATATCTGCCGGTCTGGCTGCGGCGCAACACTTCCCACTTCTTGCTAAAGTGAAACTTGTGATTGGATACTCACTTTGGAATGACAAATCACAGTCTTGTTAACATCAGGCTACTTAGAGACTACTGTCAACAACTTGTGATCTGATTGGCTATCGCAACTGTTTCTCAACTCTATGTGTTCTCAAATGAATCCGCTAACGAACCCGATGAGTATCCAATCACAGGATGCGTAAATGTCACGTTCAACCTTAGGCCATCTAGAAGGCCTTACTTACAACAACTTGTGATCTGATTGGCTATCGCAACTGTCTATCACTGTATGTCCCCAATCGCTTACAGTGTACAGACGCCCACATTGTTGATTCTGAAGGCCTCGGGCAGATTTGGTACAGCATGGCAACATAAGCTAGCTGAATTCTGATTGGATACAAACTGAAACTAGAAACAACAGCTCTGGAAGTAGCATAATATGACATGAAGACAATATACTTTTAGATATTTAGGGAAAGTAAATTAAAAAAATATTTCTGGTTATGTTAGGCCAGCAGAGAAGGCCTTGCTGGCCCTGACGGCACACCACTGGTATATCGCAGGGTTCAAGAATGCAACCTCAGTCGCCGTAACCGTCACTGATGCATAACGAGGAAGTGCTGTGTGGGCTGCAGTTATACACAGAGGTGGGTAGTAACGCGCTACATTTACTCCGTTACATCTACTTGAGTAACTTTTGGGATAAATTGTACTTCTAAGAGTAGTTTTAATGCAACATACTTTTACTTTTACTTGAGTATATTTATAGAGAAGAAACGCTACTTTTACTCCGCTACTTTTACTCCGCTACTTTTATCTACATTCAGCTCGCTACTCGCTACTATTTTTTATCGATCTGTTAATGCACGCTTTGTTTGTTTTGGTCTGTCAGACAGACTTCATAGTGCCTGCGTTTCAACAAATACAGTCACTGGTGACGTTCACTCCGTTCCACCAATCAGATGCAGTCACTGGTGACGTTGGACCAATCAAACAGAGCCAGGGGTCACATGACCTGACTTAAACAAGTGTAAAAACGTATTGGGGTGTTACCATTTAGTGGTCAATTGTACGGAATATGTACTGTACTGTGCAATCTACTAATAAAAGTTTCAATCAATCAATCAAAAGTGTGAAGGAAAAAAGACCCTTTTTTATTTCAACCGTACATCCCGTCAAAAGCCTAAAGACTGACTGCACAGTTCCTGTCTTCACAATAAAAGTGCCGCTCCATCGCGCCTGCGCTTTCAAAATAAGAGTCTCCGAAAGCCAGCGCAAACAAGCTAGCAAGCTAGCAAGCTACGGAGTTTGCCGCCAATGTATTTCTTGTAAAGTGTATAAAAACGAATATGGAAGCTGGACAAATAAGCCGAAAACCAACCACTTTCATGTGGTATTAGACAGAAAGGAGGAACTTTTTTTTTGAAAACGTGGACGTTATCAGCACTACTGTCTGATTACAATCAATGCAAGTCATCAGAATCAGGTAATACACCAACTTATATTCTTGTCTTCATGAAAGAAAGGAATCTATATGTGTTAAACATGCATGTATATTCATTAAAACACCTTTAACATGTAAACAAAAACGGCAAAATAAATAAATATAAATTATATACTGTATATATCAATGTATGTATATATATATATATATATATATATATATATATATATATATATATATATATATGTGTGTATATGTTACTCATCAGTTACTCAGTACTTGAGTATTTTTTTCACAACATACTTTTTACTTTTACTCAAGTAAATATTTGGGTGACTACTCCTTACTTTTACTTGAGTAATACATCTCTAAAGTAACAGTACTCTTACTTGAGTACAATTTCTGGCTACTCTACCCACCTCTGGTTATACAATTATAAAGATCAATAGACACAGTGTGCTTTTGTCGGGACGCTACTTTCACAATATCACCACCAAGCACTTGTTGCAGGCTGATGAGTCTGCATTTATTTAGTACGGGAATTAGACATCAATAACAACATCTTGTTTCAGTGTGGTTATTATGGTTTACCTTGGCACCACTGCTCTTATCGAACCAGGTTTTGGTGCCCATCCCAGGTCAGAGGCAGTCCATATGTCATGTGATAATACACTGAAGCCACAACAAGGTAGCCGACAAATGGTGTTTTATTTATTGCTTTTTTAGCCATGTTGTCGCATGCTCGCATGGCTGCTGACAGCGTGACTCTAAATGCAGAGACGGCAGGCGATGTGCAAGTAACACGTCCTTTTATTTAGGGGCAAAAGTTGAAGAAGCAAACAATTAGCTAGTGTAAAAAGCCACAATAGATAATAATGAACCAGCCCTGAAGAAGGGCAAAGGGGGAAATTAAATAGAACAAAAGGGACCAATTGTGCTGGCAGGACAAGGACAAGTAAAAGTGCTGTAAAACAAAAAGAATCAACAGGAAATAGAGCCAAAATATGAGCACTCTGACAGAAAATGATAGCAAACACAGGATAATAACAATGTGCAAACTGTCACATTTATCATTTATCATTTATGTTAGATGATGACACATGTATCCTTAAAATCCATCTTCTTCCGCTTATCCGAGGTCGGGTCGCGGGGGGAAGCAGCCTTAGCAGGGAAGCCCAGACTTCCCTCTCCCCAGCCACTTCGTCCAGCTCCTCCCGGGGGATCCCGAGGCGTTCCCAGGCCAGCTGGGAGAGATAGTCTTCCCAACGTGTCCTGGGTCTTCCCCGTGGTCTCCTACCGGTCGGACGTGCCTTAAACACCTCCCTAGGGAGGCGTTCGGGTGGCATCCTGACCAAATGCCCGAACCACTTCATCTGGTTCCTCTCGATGTGGAGGAGCAGCGGCTTTACTTTGAGCTCCTCGCGGATGACAGAGCCTCTCACCCTATCTCTAAGGGAGAGCCCCGCCACCCGGCGGAGGAAACTCATTTTGGTCGCTTGTACCCGTGATCTTGGTCCTTTCGTTCATGACCCAAAGCTCATGACCATAGGTGAGGATGGGAACATAGATCGACCGGTAAATTGAGAGCTTTGCCTTCCGGCTCAGCTCCTTCTTCACCAGAGCGGATCGATACAGCGTCCGTATTACTGAAGACGCCGCACCGATCCGCCTGTCGATCTCACGATCCTCTCTTCCCTCACTCGTGAACAAGATTCCGAGGTACTTGAACTCCTCCACTTGGGGCAAGATTTTCTCCCCAACCCGGAGATGGCACGCCACCCTTTTCCGGGCGAGAACTCCAGAAAATCCTTAAAATGTTAGACATCAATATCCTTAACAAATGAGCATCTAGTATAGGTTTACCAGTATGGTATAACTTTAGAACACTTGGTACTCTGATCTATACCTGGGAAAAAATCAATTCTTCAGACCTGGTACTGAAAATAGTCCTTCATAGTACCCGTTTTTGCCGGCGGACATGCTTTAATAATGAATGGGGAAGGAGCATAGCTGACTTTTATTCAGTTGGCACAGGCTCAATTCCTGGTCAACACCTGAACCACAATCACCCTATAATTGACTGGCAATAAGTCCGGGCTATCCGCCTCTTGCACCAAGTAATCTGGGAATGGATCCAGCTCCTACATTATCCTGACTAGGATAACAGGTATATGAAAGGAAAGGATGGGTGTCCCATGTGAAGGAGTTAAAGTATCTTGGGACTTTGTTTAATCAATGAGGGCCGCATGGAAAAATAATAATTCGGTATTTGTTGCAGTGGCCAATATACACAGCTGGTTCATCACACATCTGTTGAGGAAAAGAAGACACAGCCAGAGAGGAAAGCTCTAACTCAAACGTACACTGACTCACCTTTTATCACCTACGCTTTGGGTAATGAATTAAAGCGCAGACAGAAGCAGCTATAATTAGTTTATTTTACTGGAGTATCTGGTATTCAAGATAGAGAGGAGAGCTCAGACATGCGGGAGGTTGCACTGTTCCTTCGTATTGAGGAGTCAGTTGAAGTGGTGAGGCCATCTAATTAGGAGGCTCGCTGAAGGTCTCCCACTGGAGGTGTTCTGGAGATATATAACTTGGAGGCACCCCGGGGTAAGACCCAGAACTCACTATGTAGATTATATTGGTCATGTGCTCTGGGAACGTCTCACAGAGAATGCAGAAGAAGCTGGAATGTGATTTCAGGAAGAAAAAATGTCTAGTTTGTGCACTTAGATGTGAATTCTGATTTAGTGCATACATGGGATTCCATGTATCACCCCTGAAAAAAATGTGCAAGCAAACACAGCGAGGCAAGCCAACTTGTATGCATTTTTTTGTACTTGGCACGCATTTGGACCCTTAATTACCAGTGCAGGCTTGGCCGCGCTCCAGATATGTATTTTCTGCAGTGCTGTTGTTGTGGTAATCTTCACGTAGTTGATTGACAAGCAAATCAGAGCGCTCCTTTCTGAGCTGAGGCTTTGCCGCTACCACCCCCAACAAATGCTGCTATCACCACTCACACACATCAGTTAGTCAATGCCTTAAACTTAAAGAAAGCGGTCACCTCTGCCACTGCGAAAAAAAACACTAGAAAATAAAGATTGATCGACATCTATCATCAGAGAGATGCCTTAATAGTTCGAGCTGGGCCAGCTAAGACGACAGGCAACTTAGGAGTGGGCGCCAAATTGCGAAATCTTAAAAAAAAAAAGAAAAAAGAAATAAATACAAAATCAATCAATCAATCAATCAATGTTTATTCATATAGCCCTAAATCACAAGTGTCTCAAAGGGCTGCACAAGCCACAACGACATCCTCGGTTCAGAGCCCACATAAGGGCAAGGAAAAACTCACAACCCAGTGGGATGTCAATATGAATGACTATGACAAACCTTGGAGAGGACTGCAGATGTGGGTGACCCCGCCCCCTCTAGGGGAGACCGGATGCAATGGACGTCGAGTGGGTCTAGCATAATATTGTGAAAGTCCAGTCCATAGTGGATCTAACATAATAGTAAGAGTCCAGTCCATAGTGGGGCCAGCAGGAGACCATCCCGAGCGGAGACGGGTCAGCAGCGCAGAGATGTCCCCAACCGATGCACAGGCGAGCGGTCCACCACGGGTCCCGACTCTGGACAGCCAGCACTTCATCCATGGCCACCGGACCTGTGTGTCTCCCCCTCCACAAGGGAGAGGGGGGCAAAAAAGAAAAGAAACGGCAGATCAACTGGTCTAAAAAAGGGGTCTATTTAAAGGGTAGAGTATACAAATGAGTTTTAAGATGGGACTTAAATGCTTTTACTGAGGTAGCATCTCTAACTGTTACCAGGAGGGCATTCCATAGTAATGGAGCCCGAATAGAAAACGCTCTATAGCCCGCATACTTTTTTTGGGCTCTGGGAATCACTAATAAGCCGGAGTATTTGAACGCAGATTTCTTGCCGGGACATATGGTACAATACAATTGGCAAGATAGGATGGAGCTAGACCGTGTAGTATTTTATACGTAAGTAGTAAAACCTTAAAGTCACATCTTAAGTGCACAGGAAGCCAGTGTGAGTCAGTATAGGTGTAATATGATCAAACTATCTTGTTCTTGTCAAAAGTCTAGCAGCTGCATTTAGTACCAACTGTAATATTTTAATGCTAGACATAGGGCAGGGGTCGGCAACTCGTTGTTGCACTAGTGAGCCACGGATGGGGAGATGCTGCTCCGTTATTGATTTCAATAAAGTCTGAATGTCATTAAAACAGTTAGCTCCATCTTTTGACACTTCTTCCACTCCCGTCCTTGCATGCTACACTGCTACAACAAAGATGACGGGGAGAATACGCTGTCGAAGGTGAGCCACGTAAATAAGATCGCCCACAAAACAGCGCATCCTGAAGCAACTGTCAGAAAGCGACTTGAAAATGTTTGTAAAACATAATCTGTGCAACATTTTGACCAAAGAACCACCATTACATATTATGTAGACCATAAGGAAGGGTTTTAAATTTAGAAGAAAAAACATCATGATATGACCCCTTTAATGCGCCTTATACTCCGGTGCGCCTTTTGTATGAAAAATGACCTGAGTAGACCTGTTCATCGGCAGTGCGCCCCATAATCCGGTGCGCCCTATGGTCCGAAAAATACCTCAAAGTGATGGTGAGAATAAGTGCTGAATGTAAAAATTAAATCATACTTTTCTAGCAGATGTATTTTGAACATTGAACTCATTTGTGTCACATTTAGCTAATTTTCAACACGTTTGTGGTAAAAACTAAATGGTGAATAACATGTTAAATCTAAATATTAAATCTAAATGTCAAATCTTAATATTAAATCAAAATGTCAAATCTAAATATTAAATCTAAATGTCAAATCTAAATGTCAAATTTTAATCTAAAGGTTGAATTATTATTTGGCCACTAGTAATATCAGCCGCCTCGACAATAGAGGCGCGGAACATGGTCCATTCGGACTCAATGTCCAGCACCTCCCTCGTGACATGTTCAAAGTTCTTTCGGAGGTGGGAATTGAAACTCTCTCTGACAGGAGACTCTGCCAGACGTTCCCAGCAAACCCTCACAATGCGTTTGGGCCTGCCAGGTCTGTCCGGCATCCTCCCCCACCATCGCAGCCAACTCACCACCAGGTGGTGATCGGTAGAAAGCTCCGCCCCTCTCTTCACCCGAGTGTCCAAAACATGAGGCCGCAAATCCGATGACACAACTACAAAGTCGATCATGGAACTGCGGCCTAGGGTGTCCTGGTGCCAAGTGCACATATGGACACCCTTATGTTTGAACATGGTGTTCGTTATGGACAATCTGTGACGAGCACAAAAGTCCAATAACAAAACACCGCTCGGGTTCAGATCCGGGCAGCCATTCTTCCCAATCACGCCTCTCCAGGTTTCACTGTCGTTGCCAACATGAGCATTGAAGTCCCCCAGTAAAACGAGGGAATCACCCGGGGAAGCACTCTCAAGTACTCCCTCGAGTGAATCCAAAAAGGGTGGGTACTCTGAGCTGCGGTTTGGCGCGTAAGCGCAAACCACAGTCAAGACCCGTTCCCCCACCCGAAGGCGGAGGGAAGCTACCCTCTCGTCCACCGGGTTTGATTGGAGCTGTGGCCGCAAGGTAGTTGGTGCTTGTCGTGGCGGTAATCCTAGAACCCGTTGGTGGACACCGGCGGTGAGGGATGCCGTCAAGCTGAAGAAGGAGTCCTATCGGGTTCTTTTGGCTCATAGGACTCCTGAGGCAGCGGACAGGTACCGACAGGCCAAGCGGTGTGCGGCTTCAGCGGTCGCAGAGGCAAAAACTCGGACATGGAAGGAGTTCGGGGAAGCCATGGAAAACGACTTCCGGACGGCTTCGAAGCAATTCTGGACCACCATCCGCCGCCTCAGGAAGGGGAAGCAGTGCACTATCAACACCGTGTATGGCGAGGATGGTGTTCTGCTGACCTCGACTGCGGATGTTGTGGATCGGTGGAGGGAATACTTCGAAGACCTCCTCAATCCCACCAACACGTCTTCCTCTGAGGAAGCAGTGCCTGGGGAGTCTGTGGTGGGCTCTCCTATTTCTGGGGCTGAGGTTGCTGAGGTAGTTAAAAAGCTCCTCGGTGGCAAGGCCCCAGGGGTAGATGAGATCCGCCCGGAGTTCCTTAAGGCTCTGTATGCTGTGGGGCTGTCTTGGTTGACAAGACTCTGCAGCATCGCGTGGACATCGGGGGCGGTGCCTCTGGATTGGCAGACCGGGGTGGTGGTTCCTCTCTTTAAGAAGGGGAACCGGAGGGTGTGTTCTAACTATCGTGGGATCACACTCCTCAGCCTTCCTGGTAAGGTCTATTCAGGTGTACTGGAGAGGAGGCTACGCCGGATAGTCGAACCTCGGATTCAGGAGGAACAGTGTGGTTTTCGTCCTGGTCGTGGAACTGTGGACCAGCTCTATACTCTCGGCAGGGTCCTTGAGGGTGCATGGGAGTTTGCCCAACCAGTCTACATGTGCTTTGTGGACTTGGAGAAGGCATTCGACCGTGTCCCTCGGGAAGTCCTGTGGGGAGTGCTCAGAGAGTATGGGGTATCAGACTGTCTGATTGTGGCAGTCCGCTCCCTGTATGCTCAGTGCCAGAGCTTGGTCCGCATTGCCGGCAGTAAGTCGGACACGTTTCCAGTGAGGGTTGGACTCCGCCAAGGCTGCCCTTTGTCACCGATTCTGTTCATAACTTTTATGGACAGAATTTCTAGGCGCAGTCAAGGCGTTGAGGGGATCTGGTTTGGTGGCTGCAGGATTAGGTCTCTGCTTTTTGCAGATGATGTGGTCCTGATGGCTTCATCTGGCCAGGATCTTCAGCTCTCACTGGATCGGTTCGCAGCCGAGTGTGAAGCGACTGGGATGAGAATCAGCACCTCCAAGTCCGAGTCCATGGTTCTCGCCCGGAAAAGGGTGGAGTGCCATCTCCGGGTTGGGGAGGAGATTTTGCCCCAAGTGGAGGAGTTCAAGTACCTCGGAGTCTTGTTCACGAGTGGGGGGAGAGTGGATCGTGAGATCGACAGGCGGATCGGTGCGGCGTCTTCAGTAATGCGGACGCTGTATCGATCCGTTGTGGTGAAGAAGGAGCTGAGCCGGAAGGCAAAGCTCTCAATTTACCGGTCGATCTACGCTCCCATCCTCACCTATGGTCATGAGCTTTGGGTTATGACCGAAAGGACAAGATCACGGGTACAAGCGGCCGAAATGAGTTTCCTCCGTCGGGTGGCGGGGCTCTCCCTTAGAGATAGGGTGAGAAGCTCTGCCATCCGGGAGGAGCTCAAAGTAAAGCCGCTGCTCCTCCACATCGAGAGGAGCCAGATGAGGTGGTTCGGGCATCTGGTCAGGATGCCACCCGAATGCCTCCCTAGGGAGGTGTTTAGGGCACGTCCGACCGGTAGGAGGCCGCGGGGAGACCCAGGACACGTTGGGAAGACTATGTCTCCCGGCTGGCCTGGGAACGCCTCGGGGTCCCCCGGGAGGAGCTGGACGAAGTGGCTGGGGAGAGGGAAGTCTGGACTTCCCTGCTTAGGCTGCTGCCCCCGCGACCCGACCTCGGATAAGCGGAAGAAGATGGATGGATGGATGGCACTAGTAATATTTAACATGTTTATTTACATTAGATTTAGATGTAACATTTATAATTACAATTTAACATACAAGATTCAGATTTAACATGTATATTTACAATTTAACATTCAAGATTTAGATTTAACAATTACATTTTAAATGTAACATTTAGATTTAACATTTAAATCCATATTTTAATTGTTACCTCAAATGTAAAGAAAATGAGCTAAAGGTGAGAAAAGTAAACTAAATATATAAAAAAAAAATGAGATAGAAAAGTGATTTATTTTTTACATTCAGCGCCCCATATCTGTCACAATGGAACAAAAAGTAATGAAACATCAACATAAAACAGAGAAACTTGTGATATATTGAAATGCACTGTCTGACTGTCCATCTATAATTCTGCCAAATATTTTAAAAAAACTGCTTTTTCATCCTCCAAGAAACTCTTCTTCAAGTAATGGTTTTAGCGCTATCGTGTCAAAGTGAGAATGTGACACTTACACTGAAATGGATTATGTTGCAGACATTGTTGCACTCTGCAGAGGAGCCTAGTTAGTGACATGAAAGTTGCCAACCCAACAAACACAGGCAGATACATTTACACTTGATTATTTAACACCTAGACAAAATCAAAGAATCACCATATGAAACATGTAGTTCACCTCCTTTGGGTAAGATACAACCTCCCATAATAGGAATATCCCTGTAATGAGAGTTTTGTGATGGGTCTTCAATACTGAGACCGACCTTGTACAGCACATTGCCCTCATTTAAACCACAATACCATCTGCACAAAGAGTTTTAATTAAATGGGTGATAGAACAATGAGAATACCTATCTTGGTATTTTTTTCATTTTCCCCTTTGAGCTCAAATTCCATTATCTTTTCCTCAAGAACTGTCAACGCATCGAGATTTCGCCTCATACGATAGTAGGCTACTTTAATACTGTGCCCGGGGAGGTTGCTAAAACGAGGAAATTAAATGCTCAGAGCACCAAAAGATTCAGAAAGTGTTGCAAGAGTCAGATAAGCTGTACCTTTTCTGCCCTTATAGTGCTGTTGTGTGGGTGTTTTTTTAGGCAGTGAACCAGAAAAAGCAAGTGTATGACATTTTCTGCACCGTTAACAAGCCAAGTTACATGTCATTGCCTTTGGGAAGAAATGTCCTCAGCATCTACAGAAGGCAGTCAAAGACTTATAGGCGATTGACAAGGTCGTAACATTATGCTTTAATTCAAGGAGATTATTTTTCTTCTCCTTAGGACTTCTGCGAAAGGACAATGTACTGTCCCTGAGTTTTGAGCCAACTGGAGTCACTAGTTTTGTGCAATACTGGCGGTTTTCTGCCAATACAGCTCTGTGTCCTACATGTGTTGTCCATAATGGCTTCAAGCCTCGTAGTCGTCTTCATCCTGCTCTCCTGGGGTCAAACTGGAGCATGGCTTTCATCGGGTAGTCTGGAGGTAGGCGGAGGACATGACCAAACCAGTGGGTGCAATGCTGCACAGCCAGGGAGGATGCTCTGGGCTGGCATATGCAGGCTCTTAGCACTTCATTGGAGACTTGCTGGGGCCGCCTGATGTTTTCGCTAGTTATGAGTTGTTTGCTATTAAAGCCATCTATTCTTATTCAAGGGCCATGTCTCCGAGCCATAGACCAGGATGGAGATATACTTTGAGTCGTAAATCCGAAACTCTGTTTTACGTGACATGGTACAAAGCTAAAAAATAGAAAATAAACTGGTTTCCAGAGTGAATGTAATGTTAATTCTGCAAGGGCTCGTTTTCGGATCATCTCTGGTTTTAGGTGTGTGTTGTCTGTCAATGTGAAGCCCAGATATACAGAGCTCTGTACAGGCTTAAAGGGGAACATTATCACAATTTCAGAAGGGTTAAAACCATTAAAAGTCAGTTCCCAGGGACTTATTTTATTTTTCGAAGTTTTTTTCAAAATTTTACCCATCACGCAATATCCCTAAAAAAAGCTTCAAAGTGCCTGATTTTAACCATCGTTATATACACCCGTCCATTTTCCTGTGACGTCACATAGTGATGCCAACACAAACAAATATGGCGCATAGAACAGCAAGTTATAGCGACATTAGCTCAGATTCAGACTCGGATTTCAGCGGCTTAAGCGATTCAACAGATTACGCATGTATTGAAACGGATGGTTGTAGTGTGGAGACAGGTAGCGAAAACGAAATTGAAGAAGAAACTGAAACTATTGAGCCATATCGGTTTGAACCGTATGCAAGCGAACCCGACGGACACGACAGCCAGCGACACGGGAGAAAGCGAGGACAAATTCGGCAATCGCCTTCCAACCAACGATTGGTATGTGTTTGTTTGGCATTAAAGGAAACTAACAACTATGAACTAGGTTTACAGCATATGATATACATTTGGCAACAACATGCACTTTGAGAGTGCAGACAGCCCAATTTTCATCAATTAATATATTCTGTAGACATACCCTCATCTGCTCTCTTTTCCTGAAAGCTGATCTGTCCAGTTTTGGAGTTGATGTCAGCAGGCCAGGGATGCTAGGGTCGATATTCTTCTCTTGATCATCTTCGATGGCATAAGGGACGGTGTGAGCCAAGACATCCAGGGGGTTTAGCTCGCTCGTCTGCGGGAACAAACTGCCGTCATTGTTTGCCGTGCTACCGAGGTCCTTTGTCCCTGAATTGCTCACACACTCCGGCAGATTCAATAGGGGTCTGGCGGCAGATTTCTTTGACTTTATCGTTGGAAATGCATCTGCTTTG
The DNA here is from genome assembly GCF_033978685.3 of Nerophis lumbriciformis. Classification (NCBI taxonomy): domain Eukaryota; kingdom Metazoa; phylum Chordata; class Actinopteri; order Syngnathiformes; family Syngnathidae; genus Nerophis; species Nerophis lumbriciformis. Next base: position 13,344,138 of record NC_084582.2, on the reverse strand, counting down.
AGTGTCGCAGGATATCCACACATTCTTGCCATCTCTGTCGTAGCATAGTTTTCGTCGGTAAAGTGTGCGGAACAAACGTCCAATTTCTTGCCACTTTCGCATCTTTGGGCCACTGGTGCAACTTGAATCCGTCCCTGTTTGTGTTGTTACATCTTCCGACAACACACATCATGCCTCCGACGAGGCATGATGTCTCCAAGGTACGGAAAACAGTCGAAAAAACGGAAAATAACAGAGCTGATTTGACTCGGTGTTTGTAATGTGTTTGAGAAAATGGTGGATTGCTTCTCGATGTGACGTCACATTGTGACGTCATCGCTCCGAGAGCGAATAATAGAAAGGCGTTTAATTCGCCAAAATTCACCCATTTAGAGTTCGGAAATCGGTTAAAAAATATATGGTCTTTTATCTGCAACATCAAGGTATATATTGACGCTTACATAGGAATGGTGATAATGTTCCCCTTTAACAATGTTGTTTTCTAACTGAAGAGACCATTCAGAGACTCCGACACATGGTTTCCCATGAATAGTGCTTTGAGACATGACTCTGTTGCCACCTTTGAGCTATTTAACTGCGTCATTGACCACTTAATGACCCCATGGTCATTAAGAACTACAGTTCACACACTTCTAGAGTGCGCAAAATCCTGGTGAATAGCTTGCTTGAGATGGACAGAAGATTAATGTATTGATGATTGCCGCAGATGAGCCTGTCACACTTGCATTTCCAGAAGGGTAAGATGATGCGTCTGGTCCAATCACTGGGGAGCCTCTCCATCACCCACGTAACAGGAAAGCCACTGGTATCTGTACGCTAACTGCCGAGATGTTGAAATCAGGTAGGGATTGCATGATCGAGTGACTCACCCATTTTTTTTAACAATTCAGAGCTAGAGAGGTTTTTTTTGTTTTATTTGTCCTGTCCAGCTACTCAGGCACATTATATTGTTGGTGTGGATGCCCATATTTGCTGTACAGATTTACTTTACCAAAGAGAAGTGTGGGATACTTCTCTTGTTGCCTTATTTGTATTTGACTTTATTAAATTGATTTATATTATAATTTGGCGCAGCCAGACTGGAGCAGGAGGGGATAGAAAGAGAAAAAAAGGAAGACAGAGGGGGAAATTGCGGGGACAAGACATATAGACTATAATGACAACTATGACAATAACAACCACAACAACAGCAACAACGGAACAGCATCAGCAGATACGATGTGTGCAAACATGATACAAAAAGTGTTAGCAAAGAAGCAGTTAGTGAAGTAAATATTAATACCACAGAAATGACAATGAACATTATTATATTACAAATGGAGCAATACAAATACCAATAGAAATAGTACGATTGATAATGAATGATCACAATAATTACTTCTATTATCAACAATACAATTGTTTCAAATGCAACAATACATATATGTATTGATAGCTTGAAATACAAATTAAATCAGATTCATGGAGGGGAAGAAAAAAAAGTGAACTGGATTAACCTTGTAGATTGTTATAGTAACAATACGTTAAGCCTTTTCAGTATGCCGTGGGTTATCCAATTTCCCCTAGGGGAACAACATTAATATAAACGTGATTATATGCGTGACTGTGTGTATGCATACAGTATGTGCTTGTATATGTACAGTATGTGTATATGTATGTTTCTACAGTGAATGTGCATATGGATGTATGTACCTTGAGTGTGTATATCTTGTACTGTATTTGTGTATGTATGTGGGAGCGTAGGTACCTATGTGTGCGAGTATGTATGTATATATGTATGAATAATGGTGTGATGGGAGTATATATGTATGAATAATTGTGTATGTGAGTATTCATGTGTATTTGCTTGTACAATATATTTATCTCCCAGTATGTGCGGGAGCCAAATTGCAGCCCCCGCCACCCAGAGAGCCCTATGCCAAAACAGCATCTGTGGCCAGAGCTAGAGAGGGTTAATGTCACTCCTATTTAGACAGTAACATACACTACATACAGATGTGTCATCTTCACTCTGTATTGTATTGAAGATAAAGTGTTAATGAGGCAGTTTTTTTAATTTAAAATTGTCCAATATAATCAGACCCTGACAATACGGTTTTTTTAAGTGCACAATCACATATGATGAGTGTAATTATTTTGTAGGCAATTAAATACCTTTTAGACAATTTGCTGTGCTCCATTCATCCATTTATTTTCTTGACAGCCACCGCTCATCACAGCATGACAAATTCCACCGGTAAATATTCTGTCAGGGTTATTCAGATTCTCCTTACCTGATGGGGTTAATAGAATTTGGAACATGCTGTCTCCAACAGGATCGGTCTAATTAAATCAAGAGATTAGGCTTGTGGAAGGCACCAACACTTCCACTCTTACTGGGAGCAAAACTGTAGGAAGACAAAAGAGAGATGTCGTAATAATTGATATATGGCTCAAAATTCGGGAAGTGCAGTCGGGAGGGGGGGTTGAAGAAGAGCCTCACTTGACATGATGACAAACAAACGGAAAATATAACGTAATATTATATTAAAAGATTAGAGCTGGTACAAAATGCGGCTGCTAGACTTGTGACAAGAACAAGAAAGTTTGATCATATTACACCTATACTGGCTCACCTGCACTGGCTTCCTGTGCACTTAAGATGCGACTTTAAGGTTTTACTACTTACGTATAAAATACTAAACGGCCTAGCTCCATCCTATCTTGCTGATTGTATTGTACCATATGTCCCGGCAAGAAATATCTGCGTTCAAAGAACTCATTTGTGATTCCCAGAGCCCAAAAAGAGTCTGCGGGCTGTAGAGCGTTTTCTATTCGGGCTCCAGTACTCTGGAATGCCCTCCTGGTAACAGTTAGAGATACTACCTCAGTTGAAGCATTTAAGTCCCATCTTAAAACTGATTTGTTTACTCTAGCCTTTAAATAGACCCCCCTTTTAGACCAGTTCATCTGCCGTCTCTTTTCTGCTCTGCCCCCCTCTCCTGCGTGGAGTGGTGGGGCACAGATTAGGTGACCACATATGTAGTGCTGGCTGTTCAAAGTCGGGACCCGGGATGGACCACTCATATGTGCATCAGTTGAGGACGTCTCTGCACTGCTGACTTGTCTCCACCCAAAACGATCTCCAGCTGGCCCCACTATGGACTGGACTCTCACACTATGATCTAGATTTAATCGTGCAACATAACACAGAATAGGTAATAAAATGAGCTGTAACTGAGCTATCAGATCTTGTTATTGTTCATGTGCCTGTTGGCCGAGGGGAAAAAACTGTTCAGATGGCGGGAGGTGTGGGTCTGGATGGACCGTAGTCTCCTGCCTGAGGGGAGAATATTTTGTGACCAGGGTGAGAAGAGTCAGCTGTGATCTGACCCAAACGCTTCCTGGTCCTGGAGGAGAACTGGTCCTGGAGAGATGGGAGCTTGCAGCCAATCACCTTCTCAGCAGCACTTACGATGCGCTGCAGTCGATGCTTATCCTGGACTGTGGCGCCGGGAAACCACACGGTGATGGAGGAGGTGAGGATGGACTCGATGATGGCTGAGTAAAACTGCACCAGCATCTCGGTTGGCACCTTAAGTTTCCTCAGCAGCCGCAGGAAGTATATCGTCTGCTGGGCCTTCTTGATGAGGGAGCTGATGGTAGGTTCCCACTTGAGGTCCTGGGTGATGGTGGTGCCCAAGAAACGGAAGGAGAATAAGTGGGAGGGGGGATGGTGGGGCTGTGACTTTCCTGAAGTCCATGATCATCTCCAGTGTTTTCCGGGCGTTCAGCTCCAGGTTGTTGAGGCTGCACCAGGACGCCGGCCGGTCCACCTCTCTCCTGTAAGCAGACTCATTGTCATCCGAGATGAGCCCGATGAGGGTAGTGTCGTCCGCAAACTTGAGCAGCTTTACAGACTGGTGACTGGAGGTGCAGTCGTTTGTATACAGGGAGAAGAGCCAGGGGGAAAGTACAAAGCCCTGAGGAGTACCAGTGTTCGTGGTTCGACTGTCCGAGACAATCTTCCCCTGCCGCACGTGCTGTCTTCGGTCTGCCAGGAAGTCATCGATCCAACTGCAGAGGGAGCTGGCAGAGCTTGTCTCGTAGCAGTCCAGGGAGGATGGTGTTGAAGGCAGAGCTGAAGTCCACAAACAGGATCCTGGCGTAGGTTCCTGGGGAGTCAGATGCGGTCGCCCAGGGGTCCCCACATCTGCGGTCCCCTCCAAGGTTTCTCATTGTAATCCCATTAGGTTGAGTTTGCCCTGATGTGGGATTTGAGCCGAGGATGTCGTTGTGGCTTGTGCAGCCCTTTGAGACACTTGTGATTTAGGGATATATAAATAAACTTTGATTGAGTGATTGTTTATCAAACTTTGTATGACTCCAATAATGGTTTATTTGTGACAAATCCCTATGTTTTAACATTTTCTGATGAAATACTGGGCAGAAACCTGCAATGAAGTGGCTGGCAGTCTTCCCTCTCTGCATACTGTGCAAGCAAATTTACCAGTCTAAGTGCACTGTACTCAGTCCTCATGACACTTGGTTGCATACACATCAGAAACCTCAGGGACTGCCACAAGTCTTTTCTCTCTGCTTAAGTTTGGACGTAAGCCTAGACTCTCTCAGCGAACTTCATTCAGTACAATCACTCGGTGTGTGGCGCCTGCGTATTACTGTTAGTCAAGGTTTATAACTTGGAAAACGCTATTTTGATGACATGGTATTTTATTTGTTTAAACAATGATTTTCAACTGTTTATCCTATTCAGGGTCACAGTTGAGCTGGAAGCATCCTAGCCTATATAGGCCAGAGTTGGGGTGCACAATGGACAGGTCAACAGGATTAACAAAATGCACAGTTAGACAAAAACCCATTCAGTCACACTCACCGTATGTACAATTCAGTCTCTAATTAACCTACCATGCATCCTTTAGGACTGTGTCAACCACCTCTTTGGCCCTTTCAGTGTAAGCATACACGGGTGATGGGTCAAATGCAGAGGATAATTTCAGCACACCTCGTGTGTGTGTGACAATCATTGGTACTTTAACTTTAACTTTAACACTACAACCCACATGTATGGTGTCAATTACAAGTACATACATAGATGCAGTCACTGATAGTGTCGTCGTTCAGGCCCCTGACTTTAGTACATGCAGCGTGAGATCAGTTCCACTCAGTGACATCGCTCTGTGATTGACCGGCGAACATTCCAGGGTGTAGACAGCTAGAATTGGCGACCCTGAACAGAGAAAAACAATCACTGGACAGACCTTCCAGTCTGCATCTGTTGTGAAATGACCTAAAAGTAAAAAAATACCAGAAGGATAAGCTCATCTTCCCATGATAAAAGGACTGTACTAACACATGATTGGTAATCTATTATCAAGGCTAGTAGGGGTTATAGCAAATGAATAAAGTGAAAAATATTTGAGGGAATAATCAAACTATTTTATTTTAACAGAATTATTCTAAGAGGGATGATTTTAATTTATAAATCCCCCAAAGCTGTGACCCAAAATTAATTGTTCCTGAAGAGGACGACCCCTAGAGACAGACGCAGGAATGTGGAGAGAAATTTGGCATAATTACACAAGCGTGAAGCATTTTTCGATAAAAAGGCAATCATGGATGATGCAAGTTATAAAAGGAGAAGCTGACCTGAGGCTGAGGATGAGTGAATTGGAGTGTTGACATTATTGCACCGCTGAGACTGGGACAGCCCCTCCAAAGCATCATGGGAACATTAATCACTGCAAATTATCAGCCTCATAATGGAACACCAACTATGGGGTTTGATGCTTGTTGAGAATGCTCAAAGTGCTTGCCTAAACATCCAGTATGTTAATTGTGTTGAGTACTGAGTACATTAAAGGTAGATATGTGTATGTACTTTCAGACAAACATTTTGGAACTTTGATTGAAGTGTGATGGAGGTAAGTGTAGAATTTATCGCTTGTGTGTTAATTATCGCAGCTGAAACTGAATAAAGCTGATGCATTGGAAACAGTCTCTGCTAGAATGTTTCATCTCCAACTATAGACACATACAAGATTATTAAAGATGTTTAAGTGTCAACCTTGGCTAATGCGTCAGATATATCAAATAACTACAGGATATTATCACTTTCATGCATTTCTAAGATCATTTTTATTTCTCCAAAGTGCTGTAGATTTAACACCATGTTTCTAAAATTTGACATCAAAAGAATATTGGACATCAATTACACATTTTTTTAGATGTCAGTCTTTGTTTTTTTATGTTTTATTATCAAACCTATGCATTAGTTACTTTCCTAGTCCAGCCCCATGAATGAATGTGATTGCAATAGCGCTTAGCATTGAGCTAAACGCCCAAACTGGTAACTTATTAGTCCTTTTTCCCCCGCAGGAACTTTTACAAAAACGTTCCAATTTACCTTGCTTAATGAAATTACCCCCTTGCATTTCGACCAAAAACTACCTGGGTAAATAAAGGTCCACCAGCAACCAATTTTTGGGTCCGAGTCACCACTAGGTGCAAGAACTATTGAGGAGCAGGCTGTGCTGTGGAACATTGATTGGTTGCGGGGCGTTTCTAAAACTTTCTATTCAAAAAGTTGATTACAAAAGCTGCCATTGTAGTATGTGGGGACAACTTGTTTAATTATTGTGAATTTTATTTACAAGTAACTTAACAAAGGAGACATAAACAAGCGATAGGAACTTTCGAGTTGCAGGAACTTTTGTCGGGCATTTATGTGCTGAAGAACGCTGATTAGTGGAGCATGAGCGTTTTTACTCCGCCTTAGTTTTCAAACTAGTTTGCAGTTTATTTTTACAAACTTCATTTTGATATGCGAATGTATGAAAAGTGGACAAACTCTATTGAACTTATTTTAAAAGGAAGATAAAGTATTGAGTCGAACTTTGAAAAGGTGACTGAAAATGTCTGTGCCAGAATAGCTGACAACCTGGTGGATTTACATAAAGGATACACGCCAAAACATATTAGAAACTTCACGAAATAGGAGGCCGTCAATGAGTGGAAAAAACATTGACATCAAATAACTAATATTTAGTTTGTTGTAACAGTAGTCAGCAACACGCCATTTGTGTAATTAACCTCAACCCAAGTAAACTGAACGCTAATGCTAACATGCTAACGCTAAAACGTATCTGTTTGTAAGTAAGTATAAGTATATTCTATTTATATAGCACTTCTCACAGAGAGAGCTCACAAAGTGCTTCACATAGTTAACATACAAACAGTACAATCAAAACAAGCATGCTGCATGATGCAGCAACAAAGACATTGCAAATAGAATAAATATAATAATTTAAAAAAAAAACATTAATACATAAAATAAACAGTGATGGGCAAACTACTTGGAAAATGTAGTAAGCTAAGCTACACATTACTCTCGATTTAATGTAGCCAAGCTACAGGGGAAGCTATCCATGGAGAATTGTAGCAAGCTACACTACAAGCTACATGGCAAAAGTAGCTGGCAACATCAAAGCTACATTTAACTTTAAATACATTTATATAGGTCTATTCAGGTGTACTGGAGAGGAGGCTACGCTGGATAGTCGAACCTCGGATTCAGGAGGAACAGTGTGGTTTTCGTCCTGGTCGTAGAACTGTGGACCAGCTCTATACTCTCGGCAGGGTCCTTGAGGGTGCATGGGAGTTTGCCCAACCAGTGCTTTGTGGACTTGGAGAAGGCATTCGACCGTGTCCCTCGGGAAGTCCTGTAGGGCGTGCTCAGAGAGTATGGGGTATCGGACTGTCTGATTTTGGCGGTCCGCTCCCTGTATGATCAGTGTCAGAGCTTGGTCCGCATTGTTGGCAGTAAGACGGACACGTTTCCAGTGAGGGTTGGACTCCGCCAAGGCTGCCCTTTGTCACAGATTCTATTCATAACTTTTATGGACAGAATTTCTAGGCGCAGTCAAGGCGTTGAGGGGATCCGGTTTGGTCGCTGCAGGATTAGGTCTCTGCTTTTTGCGGATGATGTGGTCCTGATGGCTTCATCTGGCCAGGATCTTCAGCTCTCGCTGGATCGGTTTGCAGCTGAGTGTGAAGCGACTGGGATGGGAATCAGCACCTCCAAGTACGAGTCCATGGTTCTCGCCCGGAAAAGGGTGGAGTGCCATCTCCGGGTTGCGGAGGAAACCCTGCCCCAAGTGGAGGAGTCCAAGTACCTCGGAGTCTTGTTTACGAGTGAGGGAAGAGTGGATCGTGAGATTGACAGGCGGATCGGTGCAGTATCTTCAGTAATGCGGACGCTGTATCGATCCGTTGTGGTGAAGAAGGAGCTGAGCCGGAAGGCAAGGCTCTCAATTTACCGGTCGATCTACGTTCCCATCCTCACCTATGGTCATGAGCTTTGGGTTATGACCAAAAGGACAAGATCACGGGTACAAGCGGCCGAAATGAGTTTCCACCACCGGGTGGCAGGGCTCTCCCTTAGAGATAGGGTGAGAAGCTCTGTCATCCGAGGGGAGCTCAAAGTAGAGCCGCTGCTCCTCCACATCGAGAGGAGCCAGATGAGGTGGTTCGGGCATCTGGTCAGGATGCCACCCAGTCGCCTCCCTCGGGAGGTGTTTAGGGCACGTCCGACCGGTAGGAGGCCACGGGGAAGACCCAGGACACGTTGGGAAGACTATGTCTCCCGGCTGGCCTGGGAACGCCTCGGGATCCCCCGGGAAGAGCTGGACGAAGTGGCTGGGGAGAGGGAAGTCTGGGCTTCCCTGCTTAGGCTGCTGCCCCCGCGACCCGACCTTGAATAAGCGGAAGAAGATGGATGGATGGATGGATGGATACATTTATATACAGGTAGTCAATAGTAATGGACCCTAAGGGTCCATTACTATTGACTACCTGTCATTTAGCTGGGTACACCCTACATCTACTTCTGGGAGTCCCGGCACCCCACTGTATGTATTTATTTAATTTGCCTTTTCTTTGGCCCACCCCTATAATGGTATTCATTTTCTCTGCCTACAGTAAAATAAAACAGCATCTACCTATACATCTATATCCATCTAACTATATAAAAAACTATTGACTTTTTTGAGAACAGTTGGTAATGGTTATGTGCAGTAAAACTTTTCATGAACTCAACTTACCTTAAGGTGTGTTCCTAAATTTAGGTTGGCTAAACGCATACACGTGTCTAAATATGGCCAAGGACACGCAATATTGTGGGTTTTCTGCACGTCATCTTCATCCCTAAAGGAATCTAATCTGCGGAAGAGTATGTATTTTTTTTTTAAAGTCGTCAGTTTGAGGCGTCCCTTTGTCTTTGACTCTCTTGTCGTCATGGCACATGAGTGCGTATCTGTTATCATTTTGATTCCTGGTTTCAATGACCCGCCTTATTCTGCCTCTGATCAGTCAGTCCTTAATGTTTTGCCCTAACCTTCAGCCAATTGTGACTCATCATATGAACACGAACCAAACATCATGGATATTCTCATTCATCCACGTCATTATATTTTCACTGAAGGTCATCCTCGTACATGTGGTATGAGATACCTTTAAAATTCCTAATGACATCCCAAAGTGGAAGCATGTATAGGGTAAAAGGTGAGGCCCCAAAACTCAACCCTGGGACACCCCGCACGAGAGGATGGACGGACTCTGACTTATGAGGGCCAAAAGCCAGAGAGAAAGATCTATCTGCCAAATATGATTTAAAACATTGGAAGGATGTCCCTGAAAAGCTCACCCAGTCCCTCAGCCGGTCTACAATGTCAAAGAATCAGTATCGTACATTTAACAGCATTGGAGGCCATCATGATATTGGAGGCCATCATGATATTATTTATATATTGTTATTTACAGCTGAGGGGATGACTTTCTGACTGTTGCACACGGTGGACAAAAGCTTGACTTTTTATGTAAAATTTGGTACACTTTGGTTTTTAATCATATCGTTATGTAACTTTTTGCTTTGTATTTTATATTACACTTTAGTAAATTAAACCAGAGCTCATATTGTCTGTTTATTTACATGGTATCAATGCAAAAATATACTGTATCACTCAGCCTGGTTTGTATAAAGTACCCTGAACTCTGGTTGTACGGTATACCGGTATTAGTATAGTACTGCAATACTAATGAGTCATATTCGGTACTATACCGCCTCTAAAATGTAACGCCCCGCCACCCGTCGTCGTCGTCATCACGTCATGTCATGCAGACGAACATGTTCGCTACGACTAACATGTTAACGGCAGTGCACAATCACAGAGTACTTAGAAGCAGACGATGTGTGTAGACAGAAAAGGAAGAACGGACAAATTTTGGCTAAATAACTAAAGATAAAGGTGAAGTTATATCTGTCATGTCTGTTGATCATGTTTTTGTTTAGTTATGTTCTGCTTGGTTTTTGGACACTTTTTAGTTCCTGCTTTCACTCCCTTGCCTTGTCACCATGACTACTCATTAGTTTCACCTGTCTCACGTTTTGCACTCGCGCACCTCATGTCTGTATTATTTAAGCCCATTGTTGCCAGGAAGTCAGGCTGGCGACATTAACTCTGATACCTCCATGATTACGCGTCCATGCCATAGTTCTATGATCTTTCCATGCTTGACCAAGTAAGTTTTGTTTCATGTCCTTAGTCTGTTTATCTGTTAATTTTGTTCATAGCCAAGTTTGTACTTCCGCCCTTGTGCGCGCTTTTCGTTTGTTCCTTTTGATAGTCCATCCATCCATTTTCTACCGCTTATTCCCTTCGGGGTCTCGGGGGGCGCTGGAGCCTATCTCAGCTACAATCGGGCGGAAGGTGGGGTACACCCTGGACAAGTCGCCACCTCATCACAGGGCCAACACAGATAGACAGACAACATTCACACTCACATTCACACACTAGGACCAATTTTAGTGTTGCCAATCAACCTATCCCCAGGTGCATGTCTTTGGAGGTGGGAGGAAGCCGGAGTACCCGGAGGGAACCCACGCAGTCACGGGGAGAACATGCAAACTCCACACAGAAAGATCCCGAGCCCGGGATTGAACCCAAGACTACTCAGGACCTTCGTATTGTGAGGTAGACGCACTAACCCCTCTGACACCGTGCTGCCCCTTTTGATAGTGTTAAAATAAATATGTCCTTACCTTCACGCCTTGCCCGCTCCAACTTTCCTTTGCATTCCGGAAAAACAAAGCACCCCATAGTCCACGTATTGACAGATCATAGAACTATGGCATGGACGCGTAATCATGGAGGTATCAGAGTTAATGTCGCCAGCCTAACTTCCTGGCAACAATGGGCTTAAATAATACAGACATGATTAGTGACAGGTGCACGAGTGCAAAGCGTGAGACAGGTGAAACTAATGAGTAGTCATGGGGAGTGAAAGCCGGAACTAAAAAGTGTCCAAAAACCAAGCAGAACATAACTAAACAAAAACATGATCAACAGACATGACAATAACACTTAAAGCCCTCAGAAAGAGGTGCTTTAAGACATTATCCGTAAGTTGGCTAGCTAGCGGATAATGTCTATTCGCAGCGTTGTAACTACTTCTTAACCACTACGTCATGGCATGACGACAAATAAAGTACATTTATTTCAAGTATCAGCCCTGTAGGATCGCAGCGCATCGGATGCGATAAAAGTGGTCTAAAGTTGGCCAAGACAAGACTTCAATATGTCCGATCATTAACCGTCTAAACATATATCTGAACTTTGATCACATTACACACAAGTGAATGAAGTGCATACTTATTCAACAGCAATACATGTCACACTAAGGGTGGCCGTATGAACAACGCCAACACTGTCATAAATATGTGCCATATAGTGAAACCACTCTAAACAACAATGACAAACACATTTTGAATATTTGCACCTTAGACTAGACTTTCTTTTATTGTCATTCAAATTTGAACTTTACAGTACAGATAAGAACAAAATTGTGTTGCATAAGCTCGTTGTAGTGCAGGATAAAAGAGCAATAAGGTGCAGATATCAATAAATAGATTACTGTACAGATAAATATATTGCACTTTTGCATATGCATCCACATTTGTGGATGTATGTTGTATTGACTTTATATTCCAGCAAGTTAATCCATTTTTGGGGGGAATTGAGAGGATTATTATGATGCATTCAAGAGTCTTATGGCCTGAGGGAAGAAGAACTATGGCATGGACGCGTAATGCCATAGCTACGGAGGCTGCGGAACCTCTTTCTAGAGTCCACAACATAAACACTACAGGACAAATTCCCAGAATTCCCTGCAGCACCAACTTTTCCGGGACGCTGCAATATAAACAAACACCATTGATGGATCTACACCTAACATCCACTGTAATGATACCAAGTGCAGGAGCCGTATCTAGTTGATACTACTATAATTACATCGATTTTTTTTTTAGCATCACAAAATCTTAATTTTTTTAATGTATATTATGTTCATAAACTCAGGAAATATGTCCCTGGACACATGAGGACTTTGAATATGACCAATGTATGATCCTGTAACGACTTGGTATTGTATTGAAACCCAAATTTGTGGTATCATCCAAAACTAATGTAAAGTATCAAACAACAGAAGAATAAGTGATTATTACATTTTAACAGAGGTGTAGACAGAACATGTTAAAAAACAGAAAATAACCAGATATTAACAGTGAATGAACAAGTAGATGAATAATTAATTTCTACAGTTTGTCCCTTATAATGTTGACAAAATAATAGAATGATAAATGACACAATATGTTACTGCATATGTCAGCAGCTAAATCAGGAGCCTTTGTTTGCTTACTTACTACTAAAAGACAAGTTGTCTTGTTTGTTCACTATTTTATTTAAGGACAAACTTGCAATAAAATACAAATGTTTAATGTACCCTAAGATTTTTTGTTAAAATAAAGCCAATAATGACATTTTTTGTGGTCCCTTTTAATTACAAAAGTACTGAAAAGTACCAAAATATATTTTGGTATTGGGACAACACTACCCTGAACTGTAAAATGCGATGGAAATACAAAGCACACAAGTCTGCAGGAACAGAGTGTTCCTAAACTTATGGTGGAATAGAGACTATAGTGCGAATTCTTACGGCGTGAGTACAATAATACTGGTTGTCCTCCATTCCACACTATTTCTAAGAGGCTGTTGACATTCACACCGTACTTCCTGCATATCTGCAGGATTATTCACCGAACTCCTTGTGGAAGTACTAAAAAGTGGTGATTGATATTCGGGCGTATTCAACAATCCAATAATAACCTTTTCCAAAAAGACTTCAGCTGTCTTGCAGTATGCATTTCAAGTCTTTCCATAGCACCGCAGAGTTGTCATTTTAATGCGTCGTAATAAAATTCCAAACATCATTGGCATAACAGATCACCTCCATATCACCCAGACGCTCACAACGGTACTAAATGTTATTTACTGTGCCATACTTCCAGAGCTAACTACAGTGGGACCATCACAGATTATTTTCCCTGTCAATGTTCGGGTAGGATTACTTTTTTGGTATGCCTTCTGGAGGCTGTAATATACTATTGATTTGTTGACATGTCTTTTTGTCTCACCATGTGCCTGTCTCCCCACACACCAGCATCTGGGAGTAATAGATACACAACAATACAACATGGCAGTTTGTTAACTTGAGTGGTATAGGGCAACAGAACTAATTTGTGATGTTTAATCTGAATACACATGTCAACCATGCCATGGCTCTACAAGTCTTTTAGTTTGACGCATTTAAAGGATCCTTGAAAAGCACTCGGGTCGAGAAGTGTCACTGCTAAGCCAAACACACCCACTCCGAGCTGCCATCCACTCTGGTTTAAGAGATGCAAGAAAAAGGTTAAGCCTGCGATAATAACTTACAAGTACCAGATAGTTTAGCACTGTAATGAGGATGTACTAACATAAGGAAGCCCTATGTGACACTTTCTGGATGAGAATAAGGTCAAAGAACACTGGACACGCTCAGCTACTATAACATAAACTCGCTTATTACATAATGGTGGTGATGACACGCCATTAATTTGGTGACATCTCATTACTCCCAGTATCATCGTTTGCATCTGTATTACACCAATTAGGGCAACAAAGTGATTCTGCCATATCCAAGCTGTGAATGAATTAAGATCATCTGATTACCCTGAAGCATGTGTAAATGTATACTGCTCAGCTTTCAGGAAAATGAATACCAAGGAAAGCAATTATCAGTAACAGAAACCTTCTTCTTACAGCCCATATTGTCCAATAACCCCACATTTAGAGCAATAGAAATATATAATGACTGTACTTTAGTTGTTTCAATGAAGAATGTTTTTCATTGGCTTTTACAAACACATACAAAATGTGGTTCATTGCTGTTTAAAGGCCTACTGAAATGCAATTTTCTTATTTAAACGGGGATAGCAGGTCCATTCTATGTGTCATACTTGATCATTTCGCGATATTGCCATATTTTTGGTGAAAGGATTTAGTAGAGAACATTGACGATAAAGTTCGCAACTTTTGGTCGCTGATGAAAAAGCCTTGCCTGTACCGGAAGTAGCAGACGAGTAGCGTGACGTCACAGGTTGTGGAGCTCCTCACATCTGCACATTGTTTACAATCATGGCCACCAGCAGCGAGAGCGATTCGGACCGAGAAAGCGACGATTTCCCCATTAATTTGAGCGAGGATGAAAGATTCGTGGATGAGGAAAGTGAGAGTGAAGGACTAGAGGGCAGTGGGAGCGATTCAGATAGGGAAGCTGCTGTGAGAGGCGGGTGGGACCTGATATTCAGCTGGGAATAACTAAAACAGTAAATAAACACAAGACTTATTTATACTCTATTAGCCAGAACACAACCAGGCTTATATTTAATATGCCACAAATTAATCCCGCATAACAAACACCTCCCCCCTCCCGTCCATATAACCCGCCAATACAACTCAAACACCTGCACAACACACTCAATCCCACAGCCCAAAGTACCGTTCACCTCCCCAAAGTTCATACAACACATATATTTCCCCAAAGTCCCCAAAGTTACGTACGTGACATGCACATAGCGGCACGCACGTACGGGCAAGCGATCAAATGTTTGGAAGCCGCAGCTGCATGCGTACTCACGGTACCGCGTCTGCGCATCCAACTCAAAGTCCTCCTGGTAAGAGTCTCTGTTGCCCCAGTTCTCCGCAGGCCAATGGTAAAGCTTGACTGTCATCTTCCGGGAATGTAAACAATGAAACACCGGCTGTGTTATCCGGCACAACAGTCAAGGGGTGCATTCTACGGCGGGGGTGCGTTATCCGGCACAACACCTGCCGCAATACACCGCTTCCCACCTACAGCTTTCTTCTTTGCTGTCTCCATTGTTCATTGAACAAATAGCAAAAGATTCACCAACACAGATGTCCAGAATACTATGGAATTTTGCGATGAAAACAGACGACTTAATAGCTGGCCACCATGCTGTCCCAAAATGTCCTCTACAATTCGTGACGTCACGCGCAGGCGTCATCATACCGAGACGTTTTCAGCAGGATATTTTACGCGAAATTTAAAATTGCACTTTAGTAAGCTAACCCGGCCGTATTGGCATGTGTTGCAATGTTAAGATTTCATCATTGATATATAAACTATCAGACTGCGTGGTCGGTAGTAGTGGGTTTCAGTAGGCCTTTAATGCAAAATGTAGCTCTGATTTTCTCTTCACGGGGTTCTACTCTACAGTTAAGACTTGTATATCAGGGATTGAACATAGAACGTTGAAAAAATCTGAACCGTTTGGTTGACCGAGCTGACACAGTTTAGAGCGTGTGTGTTGTTTGGATCATGTTTTTTTTGTTTGTGATATTAATCCGTTTGGAGCATAGGGACCTATGATTTCCGCAGAAGCAGGAAGTTGGACATAATTACGGAATTAGCGAAACAAAAATGTACAGTGGAACGTCAAACACAAGTGTGCGGAAAAAAAATTGCAGAACTCACCTCTTACTCTAAAGAGCCGAACAGTTCCCAAATGACTTCTGTATACGTGTCGGGTGATATGTTTTTCTTTTCTTACAATGCCAATCTATTTTCTAACTCTTGTTTTTTGTAGAAGTTGACTCAGGGAGAAACACACCAGAATTACATTGTATCAGTACTGTCCTGTACCTATACAAATGTCAATAAACATCTATTCTATTCTATTCTAATCTACTTGTCGCACAAACTTAAGTACAAATCATAGAACACCGTCGTGCTAATGCTAATGCTGCTCACTAGCTAGCTGTTGTTGTAGACAGGACCACTTCTAATACTTCAGTTTGACAGCCAGTGTTGAAATAATAACAGATGCATCCTTGTGTGTGCTTTCTTCTACGTTAAAACATTTCAATTTAAAGCAGTTATTGCGCTATCATTATGTTAGAACATAGTTTTACTTTGACTTGAAATACTGGGCAACATTTTCCAATGACATATCAATAAATGTAAGGATTGTTGCATTTAATTCAAGAGTCAGAGCCTTGGGAGACAATATTGTACCAAATATTTGAAAGAACCACAACTGATGAATGGAAATGGTTTGTTCTTGGTGTATTTGGTTCTCTAGGGTGTTAAAAATAACTCAGATGTATACCAAACGTAACTGAAAACTCTGAATAATGGATTCTGTGAACCGTTCTGGCTTTATTGGGGCGGCATGGCGGGGTTGGGTCGAGTAGCCGTGACAGAAACTTGAGGGTTGCAAGTTCGCTCCCCAAATCACTGTCGTTGTGTCCTTGGGCAGGACACTTCACCCTTGCTCCCAGTGCCACTCACGCTGGTTAATGAATGATGGGTGGTGGTCGGAGGGGCCGTAGGCGCAAACTGGCACCCATGCTTCCGTCAGTCTACCCCAGGGCAGCTGTGGATACAAATGTAGCTTACTACCACCAGGTGTGAATGTGGAGTGAATGAATGTGAAGTGAAATATATTTCTATAGCACTTTTTCTCTAGTGACTCAAAGTGCTTTACATAGTGAAACCCAATATCTAAGTTACATTTAAACCAGTGTGGGTGGCACTGGGAGCAAGTGGATAAAGTGTCTTGCCCAAGGACACAACGGCAGTGGCTAGGATGGCAGAAGCGGGGATCGAACCTGGAACCAAGATTTTAGGTGGCGCCCCCCCCCCCCCACATCGGCAGTGAAGTGTACAAGAAACCGAATAGCTATGTCTTTGACCTTTTTTTTTTACTTACAACTATACCTGATATATAAAGGGGTGGAAAAGTGACTATTACCTGCAGGGCAAACATTAGCTAACCAGAAGGCAATAACAATGTAAACAAAAAACACCTGCTTAAAAGATCTAATACAAATGTCCCAGAGGAATGTAAGGTGAGTACTGTAATTACCTAACGTTACATTATTATTTTCCATAACAATTTAGCCCCCTCCACAATATTAACCCGACGTTAAAACAGAACTAGCCATTTATTGATTAGCAATTGCCGACTAATGTAACATTAGCTTAATGCTAAAAAGCCAGGTTACTATCATATTCTGTAACAGACAAATAATTTCATGTAGGCTAACGTTACCTACCTGCTACCTCTGTCTTTTCTCGTTTCTCCTCTTCTTTTCTCTTTTTTCTTCCCTGGGCACCTGACAGTTTTGGCCGTTTTGACATCTTGTGTTGATTTTTTGATGTGGTGACGTCCAAAAAGAGTCATGATACGGGAAGGGAGGGGGCGCACCGTGCGGGGGGGGGGGGGGGGGGGGGGGGATGTTGTAACAAATAATATTTCTATTAAATAGGCTTTACTTTGCATTTTAATTAATGTGGGATTATTTTTTGTATTTAGAAATAATAGTACCACCTTTTTTTCTCTTTTTTTTTTTTTTTCTCTCCAACATTTGTGGCATTTGCGTGGCGCCCCCTGATGGACGGCGCCCTTAGCATTTGCCTATACGGCCTATGCCACGGGCCGGCCCTGCCTGGAACCCTCAAGTTGCTGGCACGGCCACTCTACCAACCGAGCTAAAACACCTTTGACACCTTTGATTAATCTCTTGACAGTGAGAATTTGGTCAGTTGTCGAATGATTTATGCTTAATCCATTCTGATTTTTTTCCCAGCAGCTTTTCAATCTTTGGTTGAATACGATTGAGGAGCATTGCCTCGTATTCTTTAGCTGTGATTGGACTGAGTGTAACTCCTCTGGGATACTTTCTTGGGGAAGGGAAGTATAAAACCTTCCCTCCAAACTTGTATCTCTTTTTGGTGATAAACAGAATTACAGATAAATAAGAAAATATCATTGAAGCTGCCAGTTTCCCAGACTTCTAGGGAGATGTCATCCAAACCCGCTGCTTTCCGATTTTTGGTTTTCTTAAGCACTACTTCCAGTTCATCCTGTGAAAAAATACTGTTACTATTATCAAGTTCTTAGTCAGTGTAAGTCAGTGATGGTTATCTTCCCTTAAAAAATATATTATTTACAGTGACAAATTACTTTTCCGAAAATGTAATTGAGTTAGTAATTCAGTAACCTCATAGTAATAGTAATTAATAACCGTGACGTTATTTTTCATTTTGTTGTTTTATACGCTATTACGTTTGATATCACCTTTAACGTCAAATATGTTTAAATTAACTGATTGAAGAATAAAAACAATATAAGTATTTTACAACATTTGGCATTTATCTGAACTTAGTAGACTGTAGTGTGCCATACATGCATAGAAGTAAAAATGTAGAAAAAATATTTGTATTTATTTTTTTAATAAAACTGTACAATTGTAAAGTGGTGCAAACTGCGCCTTATTTAAATGAGGATTTTGCGTGTACTATACGGGGCATCACCACGGAGACAGTCTTATTTACTGCACATTCATGTTATGCTCCTACCTGTGATCTTTTGTTATGTTTTCAAACATGCTGGAGATACCCACCACTTTTTATGGGCATTTTAGCAGCAGCCATGCAGTGCATCTACATTGACACAATTTTTTATTTATTTATTTATTTTTTTAACTGCTGAAGGTAAAGATTAATGTTTTTAAGAGCAGTCTTAAGACCCATCTTTTTGATTTGGCGTTTACCTGATATTAACTATTTTATTGAAGTCATTTGTATTTTACTTTTTATCCTATTAGTTATGCAAGATTGTATTTTGTTATATTTATTTATTATTTATTTACTGTATATTCATTATATTTTATTTATTTATTTTTCTATTAATCTTTATATGTCTTGCTTTTTTACAAGTTGTATTATTTTTATTTTTCCAACGTTCCTCAGGGGTTATCGGCCATGCTTGTGGGGGGCCCTTTTGTGTCAGCGTCCTGGTGGCCATGGTCTGATGACCTCCTGGTGCAGATGGCGTCTGTGATAGTGTTTACTCACATGTCTCCTCTGTACTCAGCCGTGCAATCATTGGTCCACAAGTTGCATATGTGTGTATGTTGTACGTGTGTGTTTGTGTTTGGTATCTGTGTCCGTGCGTACGTATGTGATAATGGGCAATATGGGCCATCGGGGTATTGTTTTTAACTTTGTAAAGCACTTTGCGTTGCATTTCTTTTATGTATGAAAAGTGCTTTATATGCACACAATACCCAAAAATGCATACTTCAAAAAGTTTTTGTTCATATAAGAAATATTTTAATGATATATATTCTATGTGAAAAAACAAAAGTCATTAAAAAATACTAAAGGACACCAAAATGCATCAATTTAATTTGTATTAATCAACCCTTAAAGTCCTCTAGCAGTTATAAAATTATGTTGCTGAATAGACGATATGTCTAATATATATTTTTTCCGACCAGCCAAAAATGTTGATACACACATGTAAGACATTGGATTCTCATTTGTGCATCATCCATTTTTGCAGTGCGAGCACTTATCCTGCAGCCGTGTGTGGAACTGTCCATCTGCACTGCTACTAGATAAAACACAAAATAGAGCTCACAAAACGGCGATGAGGTGATGAGCAAACCTTTAGTAAATCAGGACCTGTGTGTCCAACTCCAACCTGGAGAAGAGGATTGCACTATGTCAGGCCTCTACTTTTCACACCTGTACAGGTGTCCCACCTGAAGACTAAGCTCCTACTGGCAACTCCTAAACACATGAAGGGGGCAATCTCTCAGGGGGGCCACTATAATATAAAAGTAAAATATCAATCAATTAATCAATCAATGTTTATTTATATAGCCCTAAATCACAAGTGTCTCAAAGGGCTGCACAAGCCACAACGACATCCTCGGTACAGAGCCCACATAAGGGCAAGGAAAAACTCACCCCAGTGGGACGTCGATGTGAATGACTGTGAGAAACCTTGGAGAGGACCGCATATGTGGGTAAACCGCGCCCCCCCCCCCTCTAGGGGAGACCGAATGCAATGGATGTCAAACTAGTTTATCATGCCTCAAAGTTTATGTACTCTCCACCTCCATCATTTACACACGGTGAAACGTAACTTTTTCAAGTTGTGTTTTACTGTACCAACTAACTAACTAACCATGAGTTCCCATGTTCTTTTAAATTCAATTAATTCCATTGTGTTCTCTGGCCAGTAAGCATGTAGACATTCACAGCGTGAGGAAGTTCACATTGCCACAAATAATGGTATCCTACACACATGACCGTAACTACCATTGAGGACAACAAGGTAATGTCCTCTGTATTTTTTTAGGTGACAAAAGGAAGATGATTGTAAATATACTTTGTGTCAGTACATCACCATGCAGTAGATCATCCTCTCTATATATACGATCTTTGACCATGCACAGCCTGCTACAACTCCAACAACGTAATGCAAATGAGTCCACTTTAACTTATACGATACGAAATGTGCTGTCATCATAACGTTAACATTAAATCATACTAATGTTGCTTTCATCTGAATGAAATTGATGTAAAACGCCCTCGGTATAATAACGTTGTCATGTCAGTCAGGTGCCGCCCTGCCCTAAATGCAGAACACGTGCTCTGCCTAGGGCAGGGGTCGGCGACCCAAAATGTTGAAAGAGCCATATTGGACCAAAAATACAAAAACAAATCTGTCTGGAGCCGCAAAAAATTAAAAGATATTACATACAGATAGTGTGTCATGAGATATACATTTAATTAAGATGACTTAAAGGAAACTAAATTACCTCAAATATACCTACAGATGAGGCATAATGATGCAATATGTACATATAACTCGCCTAAATAGCATGTTAGCATCGATTAGCTTGCAGTCATGCAGTGACCAAATATGTCTGATTAGCACTCCACACAAGTCAATAACATCAACAAAACTCACCTTTGTGCATTCATGTACAACGTTAAAAGTCTGGTGGACAAAATGAGACAGAAAAAGAAGTGGCATAAAACACGGAGAGAAAGTCGGAGAAAGTTATACATGTAAACAAACTACGGTGAGTTCAAGGACCGCCAAAATTAGTAGGACAAAACGGTGCTCGCCAAATACTCAAATCAGTGAAGCATGTTTAATATAAACAGTGTGTTTTATAACAATTAGGGAGGTTTGTGTCATGTTTGTCCTCCTACAGAAACCATATTAAAACAAAAAAATACATATATTTTTTTTCCCCTCATCTTTTTCCATTTTTCATACATTTTTGAAAAAGATCCAGATTGGATGAAACGCAGGCATGCGCTAGATCCTACTTTGAAGGTCTGTCTGACAAACCAAAACAAACAAAGCGTGCATTAACAGATCGATAAAAAGCTGAATGTAGATAAATGGATCGGAGTAAAAGTAATGTTCCTTCTCTATAAATATACTCAAGTAAAAGTAAAAGTATGTTGCATTAAAACTACTCTTAGAAGTACAATTTATCCCAAAAGTTACTCAAGTGGATGTAACGGAGTAAATGTAGCGCGTTACTACCCACCTCTGTGAATGACTACAGATAAAAGTGCATACATCAGCTGTTTTATTATTTTATCGAGTCAAACAGAGACACGTGTTGAGACGGAGCAAGAAGCCCAGACAATACTCTATCTGATGGTGCCACAGAATTGGCTTGGCCTCCATGTGACAGCAGGCAAAACTCACAGCAGAGAAACAAAGAGATGTCCTGCAGTGATTAGAACAACTTTTTCTTTTCATTCTCACTTTTCTCGTCTGACTATGCGCGATTCCTTTGGGCACTACCCCGACAAAGCAATCTCTTTATAATTATTCACAGGAAGGTAATTCTCTTGACTTTGAGCATGTCTCATGTGCAGCATAGTGCTGTGGCCCTTTCACATAGCGATCACATTTGGACCAGACTTTGAATTTTACCTCTGTGCCACAGGTTATCCCGTACTTAGTGTTTTGCTGCATCAAGAAATCATGAACCATCTGCCCGTTTCAGTCTGTACACGACGTGAGGGATGCCGGTCTCGTTATCCTTTATTAATGAGGCATTGTACGCTTGCCAAGGAATTACACCAGCACAAACGGATGATATGCAAATGTTACTTGCTTCCGTGAAATGGGAACTTCAAAGATGTGTAAAAATCAGTATTGCACGAACTGACTCACACTGAAGGCAAAACATTTACATTGCAGTGAAGAAATATGTGTGGAGGTATTTGGCAAAGCTATGTGAGTCTGAATCATTGCACAGATGCAAGAATGAATAACTTCTTGTTTTATCATCTGGACCAGTTGGTTGGTTGTATAATTTTGACATCAGCGAGTTGGGAAAAAATCTACATTTCTTTGACTAAATGTAATCCCACTTTAAAAATCAGCATTGGTAAAAACAACCCCATGCCCATATTTGGGCATAAGACTGCATGGTCATGATTACATTATAGTGTTCTCAAACGACCACATTGTAATCAGATTTCTCAAAGTGGTGCTGTGGGCTCGTTTTGATTATTCTCAGTTACATCTATATTCTTTTTGATATTATTAATTGTGTTTGGCATGAGCAAAGAGACTCAAGAAAAAAAGTGAATACATATTCTTTTAACATGTTTCTTAAACACCTTTAGCATCATTTTACCATGAATTGATTAAAGGGGAACATTATCACAATTTCAGAATGGTAAAAACCATTAAAAATCAGTTCCCAGTGGCTTATTAAATTTTTCGAAGTTTTTTTCAAAATTTTACCCATCACGCAATATCCCTAAAAAAAGTGCCTGATTTTAACCATCGTTATAAACACCCGTCCATTTTCCTGTGACGTCACATAGTGAAGCCAACACAAACAAACATGGCGGAAAGAACAGCAAGCTATAGCGACATTAGCTCGGATTCAGACTCGGATTTCAGCGGTTTAAGCGATTCAACAGATTACGCATGTATTGAAACGGATGGTTGTAGTGTGGAGGCAGGTAGCGAAAACGAAATTGAAGAAGAAACTGAAGCTATTGAGCCATATCGGTTTGAACCGTATGCAAGCGAAACCGACGAAAACGACACGACAGCCAGCGACACGGGAGAAAGCGAGGACGAATTCGGCGATCGCCTTCTATCCAACGATTGGTATGTGTTTGTTTGGCATTAAAGGAAACTAACAACTATGAACTAGGTTTACAGCATATGAAATACATTTGGCAACAACATGCACTTTGAGAGTGCAGACAGCCCAATTTTCATCAATTAATATATTCTGTAGACATACCCTCATCCACGCTCTTTTCCTGAAAGCTGATCTGTCCAGTTTTGGAGTTGATGTGAGCAGGCCAGGGAAGCTAGGGTCGATATTCTTCTCTTGATCATCTTCGGTGGCATAAGGGACGATGTGAGCCAAGACATCCAGGGGGTTTAGCTCGCTCGTCTGCGGGAACAAACTGCCGCCATTGCTTGCCGTGCTACCGAGGTCCTTTGTCCCTGAATTGCTCACACACTCCGGCAGATTCAATGGGGGTCTGGCGGCAGATTTCTTTGACTTTATCGTTGGAAATGCATCTGCTTTGAGTGTCGCAGGATATCCGCACATTCTTGCCATCTCTGTCGTAGCATAGCTTTCGTCGGTAAAGTGTGCGGAACAAACGTCCAATTTCTTGCCACTTTCACATCTTTGGGCCACTGGTGCAACTTGAATCCGTCCCTGTTCGTGTTGTTACACCCTCCGACAACACACCGACGAGGCATGATGTCTCCAAGGTACGGAAAACAGTCGAAAAAACGGAAAATAACAGAGCTGATTTGACTCGGTGTTTGAGAAAATGTCGGATTGCTTCCCGATGTGACGCCACGTTGTGACGTCATCGCTCCGAGAGCGAATATTAGAAAGGCGTTTAATTCGCCAAAATTCACTCATTTAGAGTTCGGAAATCGGTTAAAAAAATATATGGTCTTTTTTCTGCAACATCAAGGTATATATTGACGCTTACATAGGTCTGGTGATAATGTTCCCCTTTAACGTGGACCCCGACTTAAACAAGTTCAAAAATGTATTCGGGTGTTACCATTTAGTGGTCAATTGTACGGAATATGTACTGTACTGTGCAACCTACTAATAAAAGTTTCAATCAATCAATCATGTTTTTGTAAACAACATTTTTTGTTTATACACAAACATTTATCCACATTAATGTAAAACTGTTACTCCTTTTGCATTATAAATATCTTATTTTGAAGGAAAACTGCTCTTTTTTAAATCTTGCCCACCATCTCTATGTGAGACAAGAACACACGTTTTTCCCGTTTATGTGCATACCAAATACTGGAAAAACTGCTAGTTGGAGGTGGCTAACAATACTGACAATGGGTATATGATCTATTCCACCGATAAAAGGAAAGATCCTAAAGCCTCCCCACACCGTTTTATATACAGTACATTCTGTAAATAAGGGGACGGGGTGGCGAAGTGGGTAGAGTGGCCGTGCCAGCAATCGGAGTGTTGCTGGTTACTGGGGTTCAATCCCCACCTTCTACCATCCTAGTCACGTTCGTTGTGTCCTTGGGCAAGACACTTCACCCCTTGCTCCTGATGGCTGCTGGTTAGCGCCTTGCATGGCAGCTCCCGCCATCAGTGTGTGAATGTGTGTGTGAATGGGTGAATGTGGTAATACTGTCAAAGCGCTTTGAGTACCTTTAAGGTAGAAAAGCGCTATACAATTATAACCCATTTATTATTTATCATTTAAATATGTATATAATGTACCATATTTTGCAGACTATAGAACGCTCCCACTAAAATTTAGAAGAAGAAAATATTTTTCCATATATTAGCCGCACCGGACTATAAGCCACAGATAAATACGTTGTAAAATGAGTTATAAATATTTTCTAAACGTTTATTTACATACTTTAATTGTTTCTAAACGGAGTCTAAACTGAAGTCATCGTCATGGACACACTAGCTGCGGAAACTAGCTCTCTAATCAGCTAAAAGGACTCAATAACTCCACGCTGACGTTTTGGTGAGATTACTGAGGAATTTGTGAAACTGAAGCAAGACAAAAAGATTGCAAGTTAATAGTACAAACACAGACACTCGTAGATGTGTTAGCATATTAGCTAATGCTAACGATTCTAGCTTCATTACATTATGATAGCGCGTATAAATATGCATGAAAACACTCCTACTGACATCACACATGGGACAGTTCAGTGAGTATGAATTGTTTTAGTTAAATTGTAAAACTTACAAACGTAGCTTGCTGTGATAAATGAAGAAGCCTTTCGAGCAGAAACGCTACGAACAGTTTTACTTTCAGTTCAAGGCAAAACAGGACGTACATATTCATCTTGCAGAACCAGCAGTGACCAAATTTATCCAAAAGATGGCGCCATAGCACAAACAATAACATACCATTTTGGTCCTATGCTAGAATTTTATGAAAACTATTAAACACAAAGCTTTTATGGTATTTAGTGAAAATAAATCCGTAAATCAGCCGCACCGTTTTATCAGCCGCAGGGTTCAAAGTATAAGAAAAAAGTAGTGGTTTATAGTCCGTAATTTACCGTTCTAAGAGGCACATTCATGGTAACATATTTACAGTATGTTAGTCATTTTAAGCATTACCATAACTTCTTTCCAGGGCGCATTGATTTTACAGAGTGCATAGCAACGAACGCAACTTCCATCAACAACAACAGTAAAAAGAGCACTTTCTGTGTTTGCTCATGACAGACTTCATGGGAGCCGTAGAGTGTTGTCGTGTAGCACTATTGCAACATGTTTCAAAAAAGAAGAAAACGGTGACACACAATGTCCGTTTTCACGGGTATGCCGACTGATGGAGGGTTGTTTCTTTTAGCACTCGTGCTCTGCTTAAAATGGTAAATTTAGAATAATCCTCACTCTTCAGACAACAAATGCTTTCCAGCTATTTTGTGTGGTTGTATGCTGCATTCCATTTGTTGAGAGCCAAATTTGCAGTGTATGGATTTTCAAAGCTTGCCAACTTCATGGCTTGGTGCCAGAAACCTACTACTATTTAGGTGAGATGTACAAACCCCGTTTCCATATGAGTTGGGAAATTGTGTTAGATGTAAATATAAACGGAATATAATGATTTGCAAATCATTTTCAACCCATATTCAATTAAATGCACTACAAAGACAAGATATTTGATGTTCAAACTCATAAACTTTATTTTTTTTTGCAAATAAAAATTACTTAGAATTTCATGGCTGCAACACTTGCCAAAGTAGTCGGGGAAGGGCATGTTCACCACTGTGTTACAAGGCTTTTCCTTTTAACAACACTCAGTAAACGTTTGGGAACTGAGGAGACACATTTTTTAAGCTTCTCAGGTGGAATTATTTCCCATTCTTGCTTGATGTACAGCTTAAGTTGTTCAACAGTCCGGGGGTCTCCGTGGTGGTATTTTAGGCTTCATAATGCGCCACACATTTTCAATGGGAGACAGGTCTGGACTACAGGCAGGCCAGTCTAGTACCCGCACTCTTTTACTATGAAGCCACGTTGATGTAACACGTGGCTTGGCATTGTCTTGCTGAAATAAGCAGGGGCGTCCATGGTAACGTTGCTTGGATGGCAACATATGTTGCTCCAAAACCTGTATGTACCTTTCAGCATTAATGGCGCCTTCACAGGTGTGTAATTTACCCATGTCTTGGAACCTAATACACCCCCATACCATCACAGATGCTGCCTTTTACACTTTGCGCCTATAACAATCCGGATGGTTATTTTCCTCTTTGGTCCGGAGGACGTGGTACCACGTCCACAGTTTCCAAGAAAAATTGAAATGTGGACTCGTCAGACCACAGAACACTTTTCCACTTTGTATCAGTCCATCTTAGATGAGCTCAGGCCCAGCGAAGCCGACGGCGTTTCTGGGTGTTGTTGATAAATGGTTTTCGCCTTGCATAGGAGAGTTTTAACTTGCACTTACATATATAGCAACCAACTGTAGTTACTGACAGTGGGTTTCTGAAGTGTTCCTGAGCCCATGTGGTGATATCCTTTACACACTGATGTCGCTTGTTGATGCAGTACAGCCTGAAGGATCAAAGGTCACGGGCTTAGCTGCTTACGTGCAGTGATTACTCCAGATTCTCTGAACCCTTTGATGATATTACGGACCGTGGATGGTGAAATCCCTAAATTCCTTGCAATAGCTGGTTGAGAAAGGTTTCTCTTAAACTGTTCAACAATTTGCTCACGCATTTGTTGACAAAGTGGTGACCTTCGCCCCATCCTTGTTTGTGAATGACTGAGCATTTCATGGAATTTACTTTTATACCCAATCATGGCACCCACCTGTTCCCAATTGGCCTGTTCACCGGTGGGATGTTCCAAATAAGTGTTTGATGAGTATTCCTCAACTTTATCAGTATTTATTGCCACATTTCCCAACTTCTTTGTCACGTGTTGCTGGCATCAAATTCTAAAGTTAATGATTATTGGCAAAAAATATATATATTTATCAGTTTGAACATCAAATATGTTGTCTTTGTAGCATATTCAACTGAATATGGGTTGAAAATGATTTGCAAATCATTGTATTACGTTTATATTTACATCTAACACAATTTCCCAACTCATATGGAAACGGAGTTTGTATGATTTGTAATCTAACATTACATTTTACGAACTCAAAAGGCAATACAGAAGCAGCTCAAGCTCTTCCTTCTTTTTCTTAATGTTATGGTGGGTAGCAACCAATATTATCAGCTTAATCCAGTTAGTAGCTGGCTACTCGCTAGTGGTCTGAAGAGCAGTGTGAGCAATGCGATGTGTCACTACGTCAGAAAAGTAGTTCCTCTGTGTTATCTCTTACAATAATTATGTTGCTATAGCTTGATTAATATGCAGGTCACATGTACATGGTGCGTTGCTGGCAGTTTTTGAATGCTTGTTAAAGGGCTTTATCAGTAGGGATCTGAATCGAAAACCGGTTCTGAAGAATGACGTCACGACGCACAATGCACCGTGACGTCAGACAGCAACATGGCGTCCAGGCAACAGAAACGCTCCAAAGTTTGACTACATCTTTCAAGAAAAGATTGCAACAGCGCTACTTTTACTCGTATATTTCATCAAAAAGAGGAAATAGGAGCAATATGCTGAAACATTTGAACACACATTATGCAATAAATATAAATGTTTTAACTGCTACGATCTCATCCCAGCAGCAATAACACTCGCACGTCATCTGCTGTAAATACTACAGGTACTAACTTACACCGCCTATCATGTTTGCGCCATTTGCCTAATTGTCAAAGCTGCCATTACCTGTTAAATTTAAATACAGGCCTTCTCATTTAGATAAGCATCTCTCTCCAGCTTCTCCTTTCACCGCAGCAGGGAAGAGTACAATGACTCATGCCATGATAGATTGCCACCGAGCAGTGACTAAGTTTGTGGTTAAAAGCTGGCACCTATTTGCCACAGTAGATGCTCCTGTCTTTTGTAGATGGATGTTCAATTGTAGGCAGAGAAAAATTGTGTTCCTCTCTAGCCAGATTTTCACTCAATCATTCCCATTGCATATTTTCTCGGGAGATGAGAAATATTCTTAAACGTTTTGAAAATGTTACTCTCATCAGCCGGTTTGGCGGCGTATTTGGACCCCAAAGCAGAGACTCGGGCAAAAGTCAAAAATACAAAAATAAATCAAATCAACTTTATTTATAAAGCACATTTAAAATTTACCACAGGGGTAGCCAAAGTGCTGTACAATGGGCAGGTTAAAAGATAATACGAGTACCGAGCAAACACAACACAACACAAACAAAACACGATAAAAAATAAATAAATAAAATAGAATAAATAAAAACATAAAAACATAAAAACAGGTTCACAGCATGTGTATTATGGGGCGCCATTGCAGGATGGATATCACTCAGTGTTAAAAGCCATGAAATAAAAGTATGTTTTTAAGAGAGATTTAAAAACAGGAAGAGAGGAGGCTTGTCTAATAAATCAAATCAAATCAACTTTATTTAATACTCAGAGGTAGGTCGTTCCAGAGCTTGGGAGCAGCAGCGGCGAAAGCTCTGTCACCTCTAAGCTTCAGCCTTGTGTCAGGGACCGTCAACAGCAGCTGATCGGCTGATCTTAAGGATCGGGTGGGGCAGTAAGGCTGAAGGAGGTCGGAGAGATAGGTTGGCGCGAGGTTGTTTAGACATTAAAAAACAAATAAAAGGAGTTTAAAATTGATTTGATAACGCACAGGGAGCCAGTGAAGGGACGCTAAAATAGGGGTGATGTGCTCATGTCTGCGGGTCTGTGTTAGCAGACGAGCAGCAGAGTTCTGCACGAACTGCAGGCGGGCGAGGGAGGCCTGGCTAATGCCTACATACAGGGCATTGCAGTAGTCAAGACGAGTTGAGATAAAGGCGTGGATTAATTTCTCGAGATCATGTCCTGATAGAAGCGGTTTCACTTTCGCTATTTGGCGTAATTGATAAAAGCTTTTTTGAACGACGCTGCTGATTTGTTTTTCGAATTTAAAATCTGAGTCGAACTTTACCCCCAGGTTTGTGACACAGTCGCTGAGATACGGGGTCAGAGTGCCGAGGTCAACGTTGGGGGAGGGAGAGCGACTTGGACCGAACAACATAACTTCTGTTTTATCTTCATTTAGGCTCAGGAAGTTAGCTGAAAGCCAGACTTTGATGTCGTGCAGGCAGTCAATAAGACGTTGAACCGTGTTATTTTGTGCCATGGTAAATAGTTAACAAAGGAAGCACACAGGTGGGGAAAAAACTCAAAGTACAAGTGATTAACAAATTGCGACTAAACATAACATTTCCGTGAAAAACAAGATGCAAAAAGGGAGCAAAGCCACTGAACCCCCCCTTAACAGACGCCCCCTTGGCAGAACCCCTGGCCAGAGTGAGTGGAAGCCCCGAATAAGGCTTGGATTTAAGATACGAAGACGAGAAACCCATGAACGCTCCTCAGGCCCATAACCCTCCCAATACACAAGAAACTGTGAACCCCTCCCCCTAGAATCGAGAATAGATTTGACTGTATATGCTGGCTGGCCACCAATTATGCATGGAGGAGGAGAGACATGCTTAAACAAAGAGACATGGAAAACAGGGTATCTATCAATCAATCAATCAAAGATTACTTATATAGCCTTAAATCACGAGTGTCTCAAAGGGCTGCACAAGCCACAACGACATCCTCGGCTCAGATCCCACATCAGGGCAAGAAAAAACTCAACCCAACGGGATGACAATGAGAAACCTTGAAGGGGACCACAGATGTGGGGTCCCTCCCCCGGGCGACCGGTGCAATAGACGTCAAGTGGATCTAGCATAATATTGTGAGAGTCCAGTCCATAGTGGATCTCACATAATAGTGTGAGAGTCCAGTCCATAGTGTGGCCAGCAGGAGATCATCTTCAGTGGAGACAGGTCAGCAGCGCAGAGATGTCCCCAACTGATGCACAGATGAGTGGTCCACCCTGGGTCTTGACTTTGGACAACTAGCGCCTCATCTGTGGTCACCGAATCCCGAGTCCCCTTTCCTTCATGGAGAGGGGGGCAGAGCAGAAAAGAAATGGCAGAAACGGTATGCTTTGATGGATGAAGGAAGTTTGAGCCTTACCTTGACTGGGCTGATGATGGCTTCAATCTCAAATGGGCCAATGAACCTAGGACCCAGCGTTTTAGACACTCCAGCCAGATGGAAGTCGCGAGTACAGGGCAGACCCCCGGGTGGTAAGATGAAGGTGAAATCCTGGCTTCCTGTGCATTTAAGATGTGACTTTAAGG
This sequence comes from Nerophis lumbriciformis, assembly GCF_033978685.3. NCBI lineage: Eukaryota > Metazoa > Chordata > Actinopteri > Syngnathiformes > Syngnathidae > Nerophis > Nerophis lumbriciformis. Next base: position 13,313,054 of record NC_084582.2, on the reverse strand, counting down.
TTTTACTACTTACGTATACAATACTAAACGGTCTAGTTACATCCTATCTTGCTGATTGTATTGTACCATAAGTCCCGGCTAGAAATCTGCGTTCAAAGATTCCCAGAGCCCAAAAAAAGTCTATGGGCTTTAGATCGTTTTCTATTCGGGCTCCAGTACTATGAAATGCCCTACCGGTAACAATTAGAGATGCTACCTCAGTAGAAACATTTAAGTCCCATCTTGAAACTCATTTGTGAAACTCATTTAGCCTTTAAATAGACCCCTTTTTAGACCAGTTGATCTGCTGTCTCTATTTTCTTTTCACCAAATTATGCGGTACTTTCCAAGATTTCTTGTTTTTCCCATTGGGTTGAGTTTTTTCTTGTAATGATGTGGGATGTGAGCCGAGGGTGTCGCTTGTGCAGCCCTTTGAGACATTTGTGATTAAGAGCTATAAGTAAACTTTGATTAATTGATTGATTGAGTGATGGTCTGCAATAATCTTATTGCGGGCAGCGGTGCGTGAAAGGGCAGCACTGGTGTCTCCCAGACATGGTGGTCTTCGAAGATGAGAATGCACAGAAGGAATGGTGATAGGAGATTCCTGAGAGGAGAAAAGAGGCGGCTGATAACCATATGCAATCTTGAATGATGACATACTTGTCGCAGATGAAAGGAGTGTGATGTGGGTATATTCCACCCAGGGTAGGTGGGTGGCCCAAAAGAAAGTGCTGCTTTAAGGTCCTGGTTGGCCCCTCAGTCTTGTCGTTGGACTGTGGGTGGTAACCTGAGGAAAGACTAGCAGAGACTCCTAATGATTTGCAGAACACCCTCCAAACTTGTGAGATGAATTGTGGTTCTCTGTCAGAAACCAGGTCACATAGGAGGCTATTGATGCTATTGAGGCTGTTTGACAAGAAGATGGGCAGTTTTTCCAGTGAAGATGGTAGCTTGAGCAGGGCACTAAAGTGAGCCATTTTGGAAAATCTGTCCACCACATTGAGAATTATTGTGTTTTTGTGAGACTGTGGTAAACCAGTGGGCGGGGGGAGTGGGCAAAGGACAGAGAAGGCCAGCAGGAGGACAATTAGAGGGCTTATTACGGGCACAGACCAAGCAGGCAGCAACAAACTCCTTTATATCCTTTGACATGGACGACCACCAGAACTTCTGGAAATTCAGGAACTGGGTGAGGTTGATGCCAGGATGACAAGCAATCGTAGATGAACTGAAGAACCTCTGGCGGCTCCTCTTCTGGGGCCAGCCTTTTTGCCACGAATGGGATGATAAAAAAAAAAAATTAATTTCTGCCAAAAAAAAGGAGTAGGAAGGTGGGGTACACCCTGGACAAGTCGCCACCTCATCGCAATACAGAAGAAGATGTGTTTCTTATATTTGTTTTGAAAACATTTGTATTGTCTTACTAGCAGTTTTTGACTAATTAAAACACAAAGAAAAGGGTGGTGGGGCATTCCGAAAAAACTGTTGTTTTCCTTTAAGATGGAAATGAAGAAAACTCCTCCGTGTACAGCAGTCCTTCTCAAATAGTAAGGCCGGCCCCCCTAAGTGGGCCGGCGCGTGTGACCTCAGGGAACATGCTTTTTTGTTGTACCAGAATATGATGAAGCGTATGTAGCACTTCGCTTCACTGTAACCTCAGTGAGAGATGAGTAAAGACCGGTGTGTTGTTTCCTTTAAAAGTGCAATATGTAATAATTTAATGTCAAGTCATCATTAAATGGCCCTGACATGTCAAAAGGCATTAATAAATCATGTTCTTTTTGAATTTTCTTTTCTGGATATGCTCATTTCAAAATTAGATTTACAGCCCCAAAATGTTGTTGTTGTTTTCATTTCGATGCCCAGCCCTCCACCATTTGACCAATTAGAAAGTCTCTAAGTGTGTTACATCCAGGTTGCCAGTTACGCACCGCCACCTTGGTCTAGTTACTGCCACTGGTAAAGTTACTAAACATGTCAGACCTTAGTAAATGGAGAGTGGGGCGAGATATTTTCTTCTTCCGAGGAGGGGCGTAACAGAAAATATTTGAGAAGCACTGCTGTAGAGTGTGCATATTATTAAATAAAAACTTTTTTTTTGTCCCGCCCAGCTACTCAGGCGAATCAAATTGTTGATGTAGATGCCCATATTTTCTGTACAGTATTACTTTACAAAAGAGAGTGTTTAGCATCTTCCATAAAGAGTTGTTTATTTCTGCTGCTTGTCACTCTCGGGTCAGCTGGAACTACTACTACTTGCCTTGCTTGAGACGTTGCAGGGATTATAAATCATTATGCGCGGCAGATGGATTTATTGTGTTAAAACATTAAAGCAGATGATTAATCAAGAAATCAATAAGTCACAACCTTTGCCATCATAGCATATGGCAAAGGCTTGCTACATCACACTACCTGTCCCCAAATATGCCAGGGATGATGTCATAGCTGATATTATCCCACTTCTGACACCATAGTTTTATGTTACACCCACTTCTGACGCCATAACAACACACATGTTGCTACGGTACGATCAAAGAACTTCCTTCACTGAGTGCATCCAAATTCCCCCAACACACTAATGAACGGACACACACAAACATCAAGTTAATGGACACTACAACGAGTCTTTCAGGAACAAAATAGTTAGCTTGTTGGGAGGAGATTACAGCTCCCAATGGTCACCGTGGTATTGCCGATGATTGATGTGATTAATAAAGCTGTTGTCATGGTACCCTCTCTTGCCTCTGAACAAGGTCCAAAAGATAGACGACAGGAGACATAAATATTGTTAAAAACTTGTGTATCCATCTGTTATGATTGTTTAGGACATATTTAGGACAAACACCATTGATCACTGACTAATGTTTGAGTTGACTGATCCACTAGTTCATTAGATATTAATTTTAACCTGCAGATTAGACAAACTGTCAAGGAAGCTTAAAAAATGACTATAATAAACTAAAGTCTCAGTCGTTGCATATCTCAGTGGTAGAAACTGCAAGACAGAGGTTTAAAGTCATCTTTATTGTCAATTGTGTTTGGACATACAGGGAAATCTAAAAATGTTTCTCTCTGAACCACAGTGAAAGCTGACTAGGGAAACATAAAATAGGTATACAAATAAACATGGATGCAGTTAAACATAAATTTATACCATATTATATACAATAACAGCCTGGCAAAGTTTGCACACAACTCTGTCCAATTCAATTGGTACTTAGGCATCATGAGGGCTGTCAGGTGTCTACCATTGTTAGAGGAAAAATAAATAAGGTGATGGTGACGGTTTCCGTGGAAGGGACAGAACTGGCTGTTCTCTTTGTAAACCAGATGATATTGATTCGGATAGTGATTTTACTATACAACATAAAATGTCATCATATGTAGTACAAATACTGTGGTTTTTATTTATATATCTTGTACCCCGCCTTCCGCCCGATTGTAGCTGAGATAGGCTCCAGCGCCCCCCGCGACCCCAAAGGGAATAAGCGGTAGAAAATGGATGGATGGATCTTACACGCGCACACACACACACACACACACACATGCAAAAAAAATGAAAAAAACAATACGCAATGTAAAGCAAAACACATGAAAGGTTAAGACCTGAAAGTCTTTAAAAGCCACCTCCCCCAAAAAGTCACAATTATCAGAGCCACAAGCCATCATCTCACAAGCTGAGAACGTTGTTTCCCAGTAAATTTTTTCATCAACAATAACTCCTAAAAAGTTGGTTTGCTTTCCAGATGCCCCTGAACTTCAAAGGAATTGTAACTTCATTCCCCAACACAGTTTGTTTTACATCAGTGTTTTCAACCTTTTTTGAGGCAAGGCACATTTTTTTCATTAAAAAAATCCGGACGCACACCACCAGCAGAAAACGTTAAAAAATTAAACTACGCCAGGTCGTCGTGCCTTATTTTGAGTTTGTTGGTGTTTTCCTGTGTAGTGCTTTAGTTCTTGTCTTGCGCTATTATTTTGGTGGCCCTTCCTGTTTTATTGGTGTTTTCCTGTAGCAGTTTCATGTCTTCCTTTGAGCACTATCCGCGCACCTGCTTTGTGTTAGCAAGCAAGACTATTTACGTTGTCGCTATCCTTCTTTGTGTGGACATTGTTGATTGTCAAGACATGAACGGATGTACTTTGTGGACGCCGTAAGTTTTTGCTGTCGTCCAGCATTCTGTTTCTGTTTACTTTGTAGCCAGTTCAGTTTTACTTTTGTTTTGAATAGCCATTGCCTTTTCCTTTCCCTTTCCCTTTTGTTCATTTTTGGTTTAAACATTACATACCTTTTTACCTGCACACTGCCTCCCGCTGTGGTCTGCATATTGGGATCACAACAAACCATCCTCGTCTCACCCGACACATTCCGACTTTTACAAAGCAATTAACTACCTGCTGCCACCTACTGACATGGAGTATTACGTACCGAGGTTTACACATCACAGACACTAAGCAACGGCACATTATTTGCAGATTATAATTATTGATTTGCAAAAAATATTTTTTGGACCAATCAGGTGAAGTTGCATAATTTCGCACGGCACACCAGACAATATATCACGGCACACAGTGGTTGAAAAACACTGTTTTAGATAACTGTTTGGTTATCTACAGGCTATGTGTTTTGACAGGTAATGTATTCTTTTAACATCAAGTTGAAGAAAGAAAAATGTTATATTTGATCAAAAGAAATCATATTATACAAAGTCTTACTTCACTGAGCAGGATGAATTGGAAGAGCTTTTCAATTTGTTCTGTATGTTCTTTGACATTTCAAATACTGTACACTTTTGTTTGATTTCTTTTGATGCCTTTTAAAAAAAGAAACTCTGCAAATCTTCTTGTAATAACTTTGTTTCTGACAACATTACTGTGCTTGCCGCACTTTGATCAATACGAGTAGGCTCTTGTGATTTTATAGAGCATTGCTGGAGAATAAAATGTCATCATGCTTCGTAAATGGCAGCATGTGGTGTAATTAGCAGGAAATTACCCATAGGTCAGCTCACACCTGAAGCTGAATTTGGTGGGAAGGCAAACACGACTCCCAATATTTGGTCAAGATGGAAAAATTGTTTTTGAAAATTATTGACCCATTGCAATATCACTGCAGTTTAACCGCGACCTGAAATATAAATATAGACAAGAAAATGAAGAAATATAGCCCAGTACATTATATTGGTACAATTAAATTATATTGTTGTCAGGACAAAAAATGCAAAAATAAAACTGATACATTAAAACAAGGCACAGGACATAATGGTCTAAGTATCATACATTAGGTCTACGAACGATTAAATAAGGAAATGTGTTACCAACAGATATGGTGGTGTCCCCTTCGTTATAACTTATTACTCAAAATATGCAACATTCAATATTTTCATTATTGATTCTGTTATAGCTTCCCAAGTAGAAATGGGTATCTTTCCAATTTGAATTGATACAATACCAATACCAGCATCTGGAAAGCCATATAGATACTTATGTGAGTGTTCATAAATGTTACTTTTTTAAATAATATTTTTATAATTTTTTTACATTTAACAGGAAGCTGATAATAACTCTGCTGTCTAGTTGTTATATGTTGATTTTTTTGGTCTCATTTGCAAGTATCATATTGTAGACTTTGCATGCAGTTGCCATTCCAAGATGCTTGATGGCGGTTTTGTATAGAGCATGGTGTGTTGCCTAGTCAGGGAGTAGTCTTTGCTACGAAGCTGAAACTAGTCTTTTGTTGCGTCCTACAGAATGTTTATACTGTAAGCATTGTACTTATTAAACACCTGTTGTTGATTGTAACATTCATCATAGTTTTATTTTTCATCACCAAATGTGGAGGTGTCGAAATCGCATTGTGAAGTCGCTATTGCTAATCAAACATAACTACAGCAAATCCTATGTAAATTAGCATCAAGATAGCACATTATTTTTTATTTTTTTTATTTATTAATCAATCCAACAAAATAACACACAATAACACCATAACAATACAATTCCAATTCCAAAACCAAACCCGGCCCAGCAACATTCAGAATAGCAATCAACAGAGCAATTGAGAGGACACACAAACATGACACAAAACAATCCAAAGGTAGTCAAACAAAAATGAATAGTATCAACAACAGTATCAATATTAATACGAATTCCAATATAGCAGTGATTAGAAATCCCTCGTTGACATTATCATCACAGCCATTTATAAAAAATTAAATAAAAACATTGAAAATATGAACAATAGACACATGCATCGCATCTCATAAGTTTAGCACATTCTGAAAAGAGGAACCTTAGTGTGTACATTCAAGTATTCCATGTCTCGCATACTTGCTTTGTTGGCATGGAAAACTGTAACATTACCTAAAGACAGTCCGACTGAGTCCACTCTCAGTGCTGCTTGAGTGCTTGTGTGCCAAGTGCTCAAGCCAGCTGAGTCTGTAACCAGACCTGACAGCACTTGCAACAAACGGTATCAAAATATATTTGATTTTACATGAATTGATAGTACGGACTGACAATATGGACCGACAATCCATATAAAAGTACCAAATTTGGTACCATCCCTATCCCTGTGTTAATTATTGCTTAAGTCATTGACTAGGTCAGGGGTCGGCAACCCGCGGCTCCGGAGCCACATGCGGCTCTTTGATCACTCTGATGTGGCTCAGCTGCATACTTGCCGACCCTCCCGATTTTCCCGGGAGATTTACGGATTTCGGTGCCTCTCGCAGAAAACTCTCTATATTCTCTGATTTTCACCCTAACAATACTAATAAGGGCGTGCCATGATGGTACAGCATTTAGCCCCCTCTACAATCTGTACAAACAGCTCGCCAGCCCAGCCTTTTGATGTATGCATCTTCTACTTGCATACGTAAGTGACAGCAACGCATACTTGGTCAACAGCCACACAGGTTACACTGACGGTGGCCAAATAAAAAAACTTTAACACTCTTACTAATAATGCGCCACACTTTGAACCAAAACCAAACAAGAATGACAAACACATTTCGGGAGAACATCTGCACCTTAACACAACATAAACACAACAGAACAAATACCCAGAATCCCATGCAGCCCTGACTCTTCCGGGCTACATTATACACCCCCTGCTACCACCAAACCCCCCCCCCCCCCCCCCCCCCTCCGTGCGTTGGTTGAGGTGGGCGAGGTTTGGTAGCAGGGGTGTATAATGTAGCCCGGAAGAGATAGGGCTGCATGGGATTCTGGGTATTTGTTCTGTTGTGTTTATGTTGTGTTACGGTGCAGATGTTCTCCCGAAATGTGTTTGTCATTCTTGTTTGGTGTGGGTTCACAGTGTGGCGCATTATTAGTAAGAGTGTTAAAGTTTTTTATACCGCCACCGTCAGTGTAACCTGTGTGGTTGTTGACCAAGTATGCCTTGCTGTCACTTACGTGCGCCAACAAAAGTCCCATACAACGGGTGGCTAGTCCGGCACGCAGGTTGTAGTGGGCGCTAAATGCTGTACCATCACGGCACATTTGAGAGAATAGTTGCCCTGAAATTTGTAGTCTGCCGGAAAAATGGGGAGGGTTGACAAGTATGACGCTGTCAAGCGCCATTCTTATTAAAACCGCGGGCCGCACTAACGTTCAATTTTCATATTAAGGTGTGGGTCGTGTGTCTGATACCCTTGGTTTATACATAGCACAAAGCAAAATAAAAACTTTGTATGCAGTGTTGTATCATTTTAAATTTCAAAAGATTTTTGTGGCTCATATTGTTTTCTTTAACTTGTGAAACTGGTCAAAATGGCTCTTTGAGTGGTAAAGGTTGCCGACCCCTGGACTAGGTGCATTTCGGGCATGCACACATGCCACTTTATTCAGGTGTTCAATAAATGTACACATGTAAATAGACAACACAAATGTGAAATGTGGTATAGACACTTAATTAGAATTGCATGTTTACTTTGATCTTCCCCCTAAATGCCAACATATTGTGGGAATTATCATGAATTAAAGTTATATGTGTGACATTAAACAGATCAAACAGAGATGTGGAGGAGGCACGAGGTTCACCTGGGTATAAATGTAGGCCAGTGGGTAAGGAGGCAGGATATTCACAATGTTCCTCCTCCCCTCAGTGGAAAAAAAAAATCCTAACCGTTGGCGATTATTACATGCAGCAAGAGCGTCTCTGCTCCTCTGCTCTGACATGTTAATATTACATGAAACTGTTACAAATGACAAGGAGCCTGGGGCAAGAGAGCCTTTTTCTCTTCTCCCGTATGTTAACCCATGGCAAGATGAACCTATTACTTTTTGTACTATTGCTACTACTACGCCAGTGACTAAAAATAACGTGTCCTCATTATCCAAATTTGAGAACGCCACAGATTTGAATACAAATAATTGGATTCAGGTGTATTTATATTACCGACTATTACACAGATGATTCCCAAAGGACATTTTTATTTATGATGTCCATTCAGTGCACCCAAACATGATATGCTTATATTCGGATACATATGTAAGAGGTAATTAGTATAATGTCATATCATAGATATCTGATTTGTCCGGCAAGGACAAATCACAAGTGGAAAAAATCCTCAGTGCTGAACTCCTTAGTATTTGCACCTGGCTCGCTGACAATAAACGTTAGGTAAAACGGAATCCATCCTATTTGGGTCCCAAATCAATCTAAAAAAAGTCAGTGACTTCAGATGAGGTCACCTACCTAGGTTCCATTCTAGAGGCTAATCTTTCCTGTGATAAAATGGCAACCAAGGTAATCAAAAAGGCCAACCAACGAACGAGATTTCTCTACAGAGTCTCCTCTCTGGTCAACAAAAGCACTTTGAAGATTCTAGCGGGAACTCTCGTTCAACACTTTTTCGATTACGCTTGCACCTCCTGGTACCCTAGCACCTCCAAAACCCTCAAATCTAGACTCCAAACATCCCAGAACAAGCTAGTCAGATTACTTTTAGACCTCCACCCCAGATCACACCTCAATCCAACCCACTTTGGAGAAGTGGGCTGGCTCAGGGTGGAGGACAGAGTAAAACAACTTGCACTGAGCATAGTCTATAAAATCCGCTACACCTCCCTGATACCGAAGTACATGTCAAACTACTTCCTTAACGTAAATGACCGCCATAACCACAACACCAGGGGGAGCTCCACTAACCACGTTAAACCCAGATTCCGATCTAACAAAGGTCTTAACTCATTCTCCTTCTATGCCACGTCAATATGGAATGCACTCCCAACAGGTGTAAAAGAAAGTGCATCTCTATCCTCCTTCAAAACCGCACTAAAACAACACCTGCAGTCAACCCCAACCCTTGATTAACACCCTCCCCCTTCCACATCCCCACCTCCCCGGATTATAAATAACCAAATGTAAATAATCAAATGTATATACTTGCTCTTATGCTTTCTGAACTCATTATGTTCTCTGCTCGCTGTACATATCCTACCAAGTCAGACCTACACGGTTTCAATGTCCATTTCTCTGATGATGCAATTGTTGATGACTGAAGTGCTGATATCAACTAAACCCTCCTCATCCCACCCCCCGGATTGTAAATATTGTACATAATAATTAAATGTATATACTCTGATGATTAACTTGTGGGATGACTGTATTATGCTGATAGTATATATTTGTACCACGAATCGATTTACGTGGACGCCGACTTAAACACGTTGAAAAACGTATTCGGGTGTTACCATTTAGTGGTCAATTGTACGGAATGTGTACTGTACTATGCAATCTACTAATAAAAGTTTCAATCAATCAATCGATCAATCACTGATAATTCATGTTTTTTCAACAGTCACAGCTACGGGGCAGCTTTTTGCTGCAATGCATCATGGGGAAGACATTTCTGGTGTTATCGGTCGTCAAACATGTCGCGATTTATGTTGGGCAAATAGTTGCAAATACTTGTGCGCCACATCAAGCGATGCAAAAATACAAAAGGGAGAAAAATGCAGAAAATTAAATACTGTAGTGGATTGTCCGAAATTTAAACAGCAACAAAAGTGAGTTTAGTACAAAAGGTTTATTTACCCATAGTCAAAAAGTACAAAGTTGGATTGAGTTGCCCGTGCAGACTGACAACCGTCCTCCAGAGGACACACGAATCAAGCAATCACACATAGCCCTTGTCTCTTGGCCATTTTATCTGTTTCCTTCATGCGTCAAGGTCCTGTTTTTGTCGACCTGTTTGTTCTGCAACATACTCGAATCCCTTAGCCATAATAAACAATCAAAACATTTTGTAGAATGGTCAGACCGACTCCATATTCAACTTTTGCCTACATCTGGTCCTATGGTGGTTTAGAATAGACGAGAAATGAAACAAGCATACATTCTTGACAGAAATTCCATTACAATACACACCAAGGCAGAACTGGGCAATTATTTTGTCCGAACATATTGTGTAAATGGGCAGTGCAATAGTGCAAGTAAAAAATGAGTGAGCGTATGAATGAAAAAAATTACTACATCTACAACACGTTTGGGATCTTACCGTGATTGCTACTTTTTATTTGACACAACGCTGATATGCTTAATCAGTACTCACTAAACTCAACAAAAATAGTATGGCATTTCCACTTTACCATAACCATGGACGGAATCACAGAATTGTCCAGTAAAGCGGAATCCGTTGAGAAACGTGAAATGCTGTTATTGTGAGGAACATTTGTTCGTCAAAATAATGGGTCCAGTACCGCTTATTCATCCCCAAAACACGTCCTAAACTAAAAGAAATAAATTGAAATGTCCACTTGAAACAGCGACTAAACTACAAAGCTAAAGCAAGCACAAACAATCCATACACCGACAACACATCTCATCTGCTTGTGTTGTGGTGAACAATGTCATAGATGTAAGGTCAACGTACGTCTCACAGATCGGTAGGTCGTGAGTTCAAACCCCGGCCGAGTCATACCAAAGACTATAAAAATGTGACCCATTATCTCCCTGCTTGACACTCAGCATCAAGGGTTGGAATTGGGGGTTAAATCACCAAAAATGATTCCCGGGCGCGGCCACTGCTGCTCACTGTTCTTTGGTACTAAAAGTTGATTTTATTTTTAATTGACTTTCCATAAATATATAAAAGTATTCATCACATTCTCTTCATGTCATATTCGGCTCCAGTGTTGCTCTTTTAAGTTAGAGCTTTTATCCAATCAGAATTCAGCTACCTTGTTGCCAGCGCTGTATGAATTCTGCCGGAGGCCTTCTGACCCAACATTAGCGGCGGCTGTGCAGTTTAACCAATGGAGGACATTCAGTTAACAGATAGTTGTGATAACCGATCAGATCACATGTTGTTGACATTAGCCTTACGTTAAATGTGACTGTGATTGGATACTCGCTTGTCACTCCCAGGTATCCAATCACAAGATTAGATTAGATTAGATAGATTTATTGGTCCCCATGGGGAAATTCATTTTCACTGCCGTACATTTAAACAATAGACATTACACATCACAAAACAAGAATACATCATACATGACGAACACATTTAGGGGCTTGTCAGACAGGTCGTCCGGGCCTGCTGTTAAGGGCGGCTATAGCTGCAGGGATCAGGCTTTTCCTGAGGCGGGCCCTCCGGAATTTGATGGTTCTGTACCTGCACCCTGATGGTAGTGGGATGATGTATTGGTGTAGTGCAGGGGTCGGCAACCCGCGGCTCTAGAGCCGCATGCGGCTCTTTAGCGCCGCCCTAGTGGCTCTCTGGAGCTTTTTCAAAAAATGTATGAAAAATGGAAAAAGTCTAAAAATCTATTTTTGTTTTAATATGGTTTCTGTAGGAGGACAAACATGACACAAACCTCCCTAATTGTTACAAAGCACACTGTTTATATTAAACATGCTTCACTGATTCGAGTATTTGGCGAGCGCCGTTTTGTCCTACTAATTTTGGCGGTCCTTGAACTCACCGTAGTTTGTTTACAAGTATAACTTTCTCCGACTTTCTAGGACGTATTTTATGCCACTTCTTTTTCTGTCTCATTTTGTCCACCAAACTTTTAAGGTTGTGCATGAAAGGTGAGTTTTGTTGATGTTATTGACTTGTGTGGAGTGCTAATCAGACATATTTGGTCACTGCATGACTGCAAGCTAATCGATGCTAACAGGCTATTTAGGCTAGCTATATGTACATATTGCATCATTATGCCTCATTTGTAGCTATATTTGAGGTCATTTAGTTTCCTTTAAGTCCTCTTAATTCCATGACACACTATCTGTATGTAGTATGTCTTTAAATTGTTTGCGGCTCCAGACAGATTTGTTTTTGTATTTTTGGTCCAATATGGCTCTTTCAACATTTTGGGTTGCCGACCCCTGGTGTAGTGGGTGAGTGATATCCTGGACTATTGTGTTTGCCAGTCGAGTGATGGACCTGTGGTTTAAATCTGAAATGTTGGGTGTGGGTAGGCCGATGATTTTAGCTGCTATGTCTGTAATGCGTGTGAGTTTGGTCCGGTTGGTTACAGAAAGCATGGTGAAAAAACATGTGGAACAGTACATAAGGATGGGTTGAATGATGCTTTGGTAAAGTAATAACAGGAGATGAGGTGCAACGTATAGTCCTTTAAGTTTTCGGATGGCTGACAGTCTTTGTTGACTTCTTTTTTGAATGTCCGTGGTGTGCTGATCAAAAGTGAGTTTATTGTCCAAGGTTACGCCCAGGTATGTAAAAGTGTCAACTGTTTTAACTGTTTGTGGGTTTATGATGATGGGGTTCTGAGGTGAGGGGGGGTTGAACCGTATTTCTTCTGTTTTATTGGCATTGATTTCCAGATAACTGGCTGTGCATGACTCTGTGAAATGTTTGACTGTGTTATGATAGTCCAGGATGGATTGACAGTTGGAGAGGAGTGAAAGAATGTCTGTGTCATCTGAGTATTTTAAGTATAAGTACAAGTTGTGATTTACGGAAGCAGAAAGTGGCACCGGAGCCATACCCGGCCAGCGGAGAAATCAGCGGTACTCACTTTTTTAACCAACAAAGTAGCAGAGCAAAACGTTGATTAGGTGGCAGACATAACGGTTTGCCTGCCACTTCCACTCAAATCAACCAACTACAAACCATATTGTGAATTCAAATATGTATTTTTTTCACATTCAATATGTTTTTTACAATTATTTTTGTTTTGACAGTATCACTTAGGGATTTTTTAAATGCGCCAAAAAATAGCCCAGTGACAAATTGAGTTGATTCAATTCCCAGTAGTGCGCAAGTGTGTTTCTGTATAGTATTTTACAAGCCGTGCTCATGTGGCGACATAACTTATGGTATTTTGAGAGGTATTTATTGAAGTCGGACTGAGTAGGACATCACTGAAGGCCTTGATGGGAAACGCACTGCTTTTTGCCATACAACCACATCAAAAAGTAATGTTCCACGCTGCATCAAACACATCGGTAATGGCCTTGTAACGTACGTAAAAGTAATTCATAACATTAACTGTGTTAATACTACCTGTACCTGTATATTACGCTAACTAACCAACGAATAATGATGACAACAAAACCCCTCACTGCAAAAACTGTAATCTAAGTAAGATTAAATATCTCAAAAACGGGTGATATATGCTTATTTTCTGTCTGATAAGATAATTCTTCTCACTAAGCAGATTTTATGTTAGAGTGTTTTACTTGTTTTAAGTGTTTTGGTCCTAAATCATCTCAGTAAGATATTACAGCTTGTTGCTGAGATGTTATGACCTATATTGAGTAAAACATGCTTGAAACTAGAATATCAACTAATGCAAAGCTGTGTCATCAACACTCACAAGTATAAAACTACTTTTTTTAGATTAATAATTTCTTACTTCAAGCAAGAAAAAAAAAATCATGATGCCGGGCGCATATCATTATGTCAAGATAATGGCACTACCATTTACTTAATTTAAGAATATATTTCAACATATTGAGCAAAAAGGTCTTTTTTTTTTTTCTACCAAGAAAAGTGCACTTGTTCTAAGTGAGAATCTACTTATTTTAAGGTATTTTTGGGTTCATTGAGGTTTGCTAATTAGGGACCGCAATGTCCCTTTGGGACAGAGGACCCTCTTGTATTTGTAAGGTTTTATTATTGTTATTCCACCGCCTCTTTGAGCTGTAATTTGACCCTCTTAACATGCTTCAAAACTCACCATATTTGACACACACATCAGGAATGGCAAAAATTACCATCTAATAAAAAAACAAACCCCAAAACTCAAAATTGCGCTCTAGCGCCCCTTAGGAAAAGACACAGACAAAACTGCCTATAACTTCCAGTAGGAATGTCGTAGCGACATGCAACAAAAACCTCTATGTAGGTCTGATTTAGACCTAGATTTCATACATTAACTTCTTTCACCAAAAATCAACAGGAAGTTGGCAATTCCCCCTTCAAAACAAAAGTTTAGTAAAAAGAGCCACTTTTCCCTCTTTGAGCTGTAATTTGACCCCCTTAACATGCTTCAAAACTCACCTAACTGGACACACACATCAGGACTGGCAAAAATTGCGATATAATAAAAAAAAAAAAAAACCCATAACTCAAAATTGCGCTCTAGCGCCCCCTAGGAAGAAAACACAGACACAACTGCTCCTTGGAAGACAACTCAGACAAAACTGCCTGTAACTTCCAGTAGGAATATTGTAGAAACATAAAACACAAACCTCTATGTAGGTCTTACTTATACCTACATTTCATACACTGACAACCCCCAGCAAAAATCAACAGGAAGTTTGCAATCCCCCTTCAAAACAAAGGTTGTTATTATTATTATACCGCCGCTTCTTTGAGCTGTAATTTGACCCCCTTAAAGGCCAACTGAAACCCACTACTACCGACCACGCAGTCTGATAGTTTATATATCAATGATGAAATCTTAACATTGCAACACATGACAATACGGCCAGGTTAGCTTACTAAAGTGCAATTTTAAATTTTGCGCGAAATATCCTGCTGAAAACGTCTCAGTATGATGACGCCGGCACGTGATGTCACGGATTGTACAGGACATTTTGGGACAGCATGGTGGCCAGCTATTAAGTCGTCTGTTTTCATTGCAAAATTCCACAGTATTCTGGACATCTGTGTTGGTGAATCTTTTGCAATTTGTTCAATGAACAATGGAGACAGCAAAGAAGAAAGCTGTAGGTGGGAAGCGGTGTATTGCAGGCGGCTGCAGCAACACAAACACAGCCGGTGTTTGATTGTTTACATTCCCGAAAGATGACAGTCAAGCTTTACCATTGACCTGTGGAGAACTGGGGCAACAGAGCCTCTTACCAGGAGGACTTTGAGTTGGATGCGCAGACGCGGTACCGTGAGTACGCATGCAGCTGCGGCTTCCAAACATTTGATCGCTTGCCCGTACGTGCGTGCCACTATGTGCATGTCACGTATGTAACCCGACTGGCAAAAACAATAGTCCAGGATATCACTCACCCACTACACAAATACATCATCCCACTACCATCAAGGCGCAGGTACAGAACTATCAAATTCCGGAGGGCCCGTCTCAGGAAAAGCCTTATCCCTGCAGCTATAGCCGCCCTTAACAGCAGGCCCGGCCGACCCGTCTGACAAGCCTGTAAATGTGTGTTAGTCTTGTATGATGTCTTTTTGTTATTTTTATTTTATTTTATTTTTTTTTGTGTGTGATGTGTAATGTCTAGTGTTTAAATGTACGGCAGTGACAATGAATTTCCCCAAGGGTACCAATAAATCTAAATCTAAATCTAATCTAACTTTGGGGACTTTGGGGAAATATATGTGCTGTATGAACTTTGGAGAGGTGAACGGTACTTTGGGTTGTGGGATTGAGTGTGTTGTGCAGGTGTTTGAGTTGTATTGGCGGGTTATATGGACTGGAGGGGGGAGGTGTTTGTTATGCGGGATTAATTTGTGGCATATTAAATATAAGCCTGGTTGTGTTGTGGCTAATAGAGTATATATATGTCTTGTGTTTATTTACTGTTTTAGTCATTCCCAGCTGAATATCAGGTCCCACCCGCCTCTCACAGCATCTTCCCTATCTGAATCGCTCCCACTGCCCTCTAGTCCTTCACTCTCACTTTCCTCATCCACAAATCTTTCATCCTCGCTCAAATTAATGTGGAAATTGTCGCTTTCTCGGTCCGAATCGCTCTCGCTGCTGGTGGCCATGATTGTAAACAATGTGCGGATGTGAGGAGCTCCACAACCTGTGACGTCACGCGCATATCGTCTGCTACTTCCGGTACAGGCAAGGCTTTTTTATCAGCGACCAAAAGTTGCGAACTTTATCGTCGATGTTCTCTACTAAATCCTTTCAGCAAAAATATGGCAATATCGCGAAATGATCAAGTACGACACATAGAATGGACCTGCTATCCCCGTTTAAATAAGAAAATTGCATTTCAGTAGGCCTTTAACATGCTTCGAAACTCACCATATTTTACACACACATCAAGGACAGGCGAAAATTGCGATCTAATAAAAAAATCTAGCCCCAAAACTTAAAAATGCGCTCTAGCATAGCGGAATCTTTATTTTTACACCTGATGCGTAGTGACTGTACAGCTTTAATCTCAGCGACCTTCTTCCCGATACATGCTTTTCAAGGACACACACTAGGTCAGTATCTAAACTGATATTGCCTTGCGATCTTCCCTCCTGTTGGAGGCCCAAAAAGTCCAGTGACTGTTGGGGGGGAGTGAAAGTCATGGAGGAGATGGCCAATCACAGCAACTCTTACGCACCAGTCTTTAGCGAAGGGAGGATGCACATACGTTAGCTGGTACATTACAGCGCTGCATCCTGCTGCCACTGAGCTGAGGTAACCATGGCAACAGGCTGCTGGGAGACAGTCTTGAGAGTGTCAGCTGGAGCTAGAGTCAGTGGGGCCTCCAGCTTATGAACACCAAAATAGATTAGCTTATAGCAAAACCATAAACCTCACGCTTGTACGCAGCCTGACGGCTATTGATGTCGCAGGAAGTTGAAAGTAAGAGCAGTAGGATACACACACACACGTACACACACAAACAGGTTTTTAGGCAAGGATCTAACAAAATGGTCGACATCAAAGTACTTGTGCGAGCTGCTCGTGGCAGTATGCGATGCAAAAATATGCAGAGAGCATCAAACAGCTGAGGGCAGGGCGAATACAGGAAGATGAAGATAAACTGTCCTGTAATTTGTTGGCATTGGCTGCAAATGGCTTTACCAGAGTGCGGTGCATCAACCCCCGAGATTAATTAGCTCATTAGGAGACGTGAAAGTCATTGCCATGATGCCTCGAACAGATTGTAACGGCAATAGAGAGCCATAAGTGCGCGGGGGTGAAGAGGAGAAAGGTTTGCATATCTAAGAAAAAAAGATATGAGGAAGCTGGAGCAGCAACAGAGAGAAGAGCGAGAGGGAAGGAGGAGGAATGAATCGATAAGAATAAATCCATACAGGAAGGATGGAGAAAAAAAAAAGGGAGACAAAGACGGATGCAGGAACTGAAAAAAAAAAAAAAAAAAAACAGGCAAGAGACTGACTGATTCTTAATCCTTTAAAGTGATTTTAGCTCAGTTGAGGAGGTCATGGATTCTAAAAATGATCTGAGCAGAAACATAAGGTAGCGCGAACATGATGTCGGGGAGGGGGGGGGGGGGGGGGGGGGGGTTATTATTACCGAGGCAGAGATTATTTACTGAAAAATGATGTCATGAAATAAACATGAGGAATCATTTCCTCTCCACCCTTAATACTCAAGTAGGACATAGCTCTACTCTCTCTGTACCAAACTCTTAAGACTTTGGGGAATTTGTGATTTCTCCTGGGAAGAAGCTCATGCTGAATGTCTACACTGGCATTAGTTCATCTCCACACGTTGTTTCAAGTTTAGTTGCGAAGTGTTAATGACGAGTGTGCCACAAAGAAAGTATATTGTCTTTTTTTTATGCAAAATGTACTTGGGGAAGCGATATGTGTGCCTGACTGTGGGGTG
This sequence comes from Nerophis lumbriciformis, assembly GCF_033978685.3. NCBI lineage: Eukaryota > Metazoa > Chordata > Actinopteri > Syngnathiformes > Syngnathidae > Nerophis > Nerophis lumbriciformis. The sequence goes on along the minus strand of NC_084582.2, from coordinate 13,295,099 downwards.
ATGGATGTTAAAATTCAATCACACTTTTCTAGCTCCTATATTTTAAATATTTAGCCCACTTTTCAATGAATAAGATTCAAATAGTCCTTTTTTCAAGTGACTCAAAGCAAGTGACACTGAGAACCCATTACTTATTCACTCCACACGGTGATGGTGGTAAGCAACATTTGAAGTCACAGCAGTCACAGGTAGACTAACTCATTCACTTATAAATAAAGTTGATTTGATTTGATTTGATTCATACAACAATGAGGGCGGCAGTTTTCTCACATTGATGTTGCTTTTCTCACATTTAACTCACTTTCTTCACATTTGGAGCACACAATGAATAGTGAATACATATGTTCAATCTACATGTTAAATCGAATTGCTAAATATTAATCTGCATGTTAAATCTAAATGTTAAATGTTTTTTTTTAGATTCAAAATTTAGATTTAACATTTGGATTTACATTCAAACAAACATACATACATACATGCAAACGTACATAGATTCAAATGTATATCCATATGCACATACATACATGCATATTCACATTCATTCATACGTACACATGCACATACATACCGTAATTTTGTGAGTATAAGTCGCACCGGAGTATAAGTCGCACCTGCCGAAAATGCATTATAAAAAAGGAAAAAAACATATATAAGTTGCACTGGAGCCCGGCCAAACTATGAAAAAAACTGCGACTTATAGTCCGAAAAATACGGTACATACGTATATCACTGTTTAAACATGCATACATACTGTACATACACTCATGTATACAACCACACTTCATCAAACATATATTAACAGAAACCGGGTTGAAACACGGCACACTGCTAAAGTTGAACCTATTTTACCATAACAATGTAAAAGGTTAATTTCGACCGCTCCTCTTTCTCCCCCTCCGCCCCACATTGTCCGCTTTTGTAATACAAATATTCATTACAGTTATGTATACTTGCATTTTAGGAAATGGCAATGTTGATAATAAAGGTCCATCCATCTATCCATTTTCTACCGCTTGTCCCTTTTGGGGTCGCGGGCGGTGCTGGAGCCTATCTCAGCTGCATTCGGGCGGAAGGCGGTGTACACCCTGGACAAGTCGCCACATCATCGCAGGGCCAATAAAGATAATGATAATAAAGGTAATTATTATTATTCATTATAAATATTGTTATTTACATTTTGTCGGAGGCAGATATTTACATATATCCGAATTTAAGTTGTACTTCTTTTATTTCATAGTCATATTTGAAAACAGCTCGTGTTTTCCATTTCTTCTCTTGCTGCTCTGTCTGCAAGTAAACTGTGTGTGTTAACCTTGAGGCTTTGGAATGTAAGAAGGAGCGATAATAAGCATTTGTTTTGGCTAGAGACACAGGACTGCCAGGGACTTAAGGGGGGAGAGGGTGTTTCGGGGGGCAGACCATTTTGGCGGCGCGATAGAATGTTCTATGCTGGACTGGTCTCAAATGTATATCTGAAAAGCTTTGCCAATATATTACAAAATACCTATTCTGTCTCTGGTGGTTTTTCAACTCAGCTTTAAGTGTCGTAAAGAGCTTGGGAGCGACTTGTGACTTGAATTCCCTGGGAGGAACAACTGGTCCAAAACGCAACAATTTTTATTTGTATTCTTCTATTTGTAGTGCAATAATGTTAATTGCCACAGATTCCCATCAAGGCTTATTTAAAAGCACTTTTAAAATGTCTAAATTATTGCATCAAGGCCAGATGTTGACCAATACACCTTGAATACACCTTTGGTGTCATATCTGTGATGCCACCTATTATTAATATTCTTCTCATGTGCCCTTTAGGATGGTGAAGTGTGATCCCATCTTCTTTGGAGACTCGTGCAAATGAACTATGAAACTATGACATCAATGTCATTGTGTCCTTTTTTTGAACAAGGTAATATAAAAAAACACATGTAAGATTTTGCTGTTGAACTCATATAAAGTTGGTCAGTGACCCTAGACTCCATTGTGGTTAGACTTAGACTTAGACTTAGACTTAGAAAATCTGTATTGTCCCCGAGGGGCAATTTGGTTTGCAGCAGTAAAACAAGGTTCAACAGTAAAACGAGGTGCAACAGTAAAAAACAAGGTGCAACAGTAAAAACGAAGTACAACAGTAAAAACAAGGTACAGCAATAAAACAAGGTACAAATACATAAAATACATACAACATACAAACCTGTTGCTACCTATAGTAATTAGACGGCCACACATAATGGTGACATCTGAGCTGCTTTGGGACAAATGTACTTCATACTCATAATCAAGCATTTACGAAACAATTGACAACACTTTATGATTTGAAAAGTCTTATGGAGTACCTATAAAAACACTCCACAACAACAACAATGGCTTTCTCTTTGTTAAGACTGGTGAAGAACCAGTTGTAGGCTGTATGGCTGTAAGACCATGTTGATATATATACAGTACATCAGTTTTATTAAAATGCAGGCTAAAATGGCGTTGATGCATCTAGCTTTGTGATAAAGACATGCATACTCACATTCCTTTGTGATGCTGTTGATATAATCGTGAGTGATTAAAATCATCACCCTTAAGAATCATTAATAGCTTTTTTGTGGAATTAATTATTGAACTATGTTTAATAATTCCCTATTTCATGAATACAATCAAGGCATATAAATATCAAATTACCTTTTACTTGAACTTTTAGGTCACCGTGGATATGGGCAGACGTAGCACAACATTGTAATTAAAAATCAATGTGCATTGCGCAATTGCGGCAATAAATTATTTGCATACAATCTGGCTCTAATACTCATCCACTAAACTAATTTACGATAAATTACAGCAGCGTACTGGCGTGTATATATATATATATATATATATATATATATATATATATATATATATATACAAACCCCGTTTCCAGATGAGTTGGGAAATTGTGTTAGATGTAAATATAAACGGAATACAATGATTTGCAAATCATTTTCAACCCATATTCAGTTGAATATGCTACAAAGACAACATATTTGATGTTCAAACTGATAAACATTTTTTTTTTTTGCAAATAATCATTAACTTTAGAATTTGATGCCAGCAACACGTGACAAAGAAGTTGGGAAAGGTGGCAATAAATACTGATAAAGTTGAGGAATGCTCATCAAACACTTATTTGGAACATCCCACAGGTGTGCAGGCTAATTGGGAACAGGTGGGTGCCATGATTGGGCATAAAAACAGCTTCCCAAAAAAATGGTCAGTCTTTCACAAACAAGGATGGGGCGAGGGTCACCACTTTGTCAACAAATGCGTGAGCAAATTGTTGAACAGTTTAAGAAAAACCTTTCTCAACCAGCTATTGCAAGAAATTTAGGGATTTCACCATCTACGGTCCGTAATATCATCAAAGGGTTCAGAGAATCTGGAGAGATCACAGCACGTAAGCAGCTAAGCCTGTGACCTTCGATCCCTCAGTCTGTACTGCATCAACAAGCGACATCAGTGTGTAAAGGACATCACCACATGGGCTCAGGAACACTTCAGAAACCCACTGTCAGTAACTACAGTTGGTCGCTACATCTGTAAGTGCAAGTTAAAACTCTTCTATGCAAGGCGAAAACCGTTTATCAACAACACCCAGAAACGCCATTGGCTTCGCTGGGCCTGAGCTCATCTAAGATGGACTGATACAAAGTGGAAAAGTGTTCTGTGGTCTGACGAGTCCACATTTCAAATTGTTTTTGGAAACTGTGGTCGTCGTGTCCTCCTGACCAAAGAGGAAAAGAACCATCCGGATTGTTATAGGCGCAAAGTTGAAAAGCCAGCATCTGTGATGGTATGGGGGTGTATTAGTGCCCAAGACATGGGTAACTTACACATCTGTGAAGGCACCATTAATTTTGAAAGGTACATGCAGGTTTTGGAGCAACACATGTTGCCATCCAAGCAACGTTACCATGGACGCCCCTGCTTATTTCAGCAAGACAATGCTAAGCCACGTGTTACATCAACCTGGCTTCATAGTAAAAGAGTGCGGGTACTAGACTGGCCTGCCTGTAGTCCAGACCTGTCTCCCATCAAAAATGCGTGGCGCATTATGAAGCCTAAAATACCACAACGGAGACCCCCGGACTGTTGAACAACTTAAGCTGTACATCAAGCAAGAATGGGAAAGAATTCCACCTGAGAAGCTTAAAAATGTGTCTCCTCAGTTCCCAAATGTTTACTGAGTGTTGTTCAAAGGAAAGGCCATGTAATACAGTGGTGAACATGCCCTTTCCCAACTACTTTGGCACATGTTGCAGCCATGAAATTCTAAGTTAATTATTATTTGCCAAAAAAAAATAAAGTTTATGAATTTGAACATCAAATATGTTGTCTTTGTAGTGCATTCAATTGAATATGGGTTGAAAATGATTTGCAAATCATTGTATTCCGTTTATATTTACATCTAACACAATGTCCCAACTCATATGGAAACGGGGTTTGTATATATATATATATATATATATATATATATATATATATATATATATATATATATATATATATATATATATATATATAGAATAATAATAAATAATAATAGTATATAGAAAAAACAATAGCAGAAAACAATTTCTGTAGATATCCAGCCCATACACACAAACTACTCTGGTGAGGAGAGAACGGAGTCAGCTGTCACACTTTCTAGTTTTGTGTTAATTGCTCGTTATCAAAACAGCTTTCAAAACTCATTCCTACATTAAATCAAAGCTTATGGTGTTGGCTTTCAATGTGTACGGCTCTCGTTATTAGAATTATTTCAACAAAGAGATTAACTGTCAAGGTGATGCTTAAACATTGTGAGACCCAGCCCCATCAAAGAGATGGTTGTCACACACTGTTGGGTTGTTTGTTTTAATGTGAAAACTGTTTTAAAGACAAGGCAGGACTGAATTTGAAGGATTAATTTCATTGGCAAGTTGATAAATGCATAACTTAATGTGTCATGTGGCAATTGTGCTGCTGGTTCTGCATCTGTCGTCGGTCTTGCAGTTGTCATTGTTTGGACTTCTTGGGCAAAGCCGCTGCACCAAACCTGTTCCCACTCCTAATAGCCCAGCTATTTAGCGTCTTTAGCTTTCCCTTCTCACGTTCCAAGGGTAACACTTGTTTTGTTATAAAGCCATGGTGTAAGTCAGAGGTGGTTGCTCAATGACTGCAAGGGAAGCTCCACACCCACTGAAATCTCCAAAAAAGTGATCAAATATGTACCTTTTGTGTTTACATTTCATTGACTAAAGAAATTCGACTTCCACTTTTCTTCAGAATCAGCTATTTTTGCGACAGCTGACTTTCTTCTCATTCGTTGTGGTAGCGTCACATTCCATTAAAAAGTGTTGAAGCTGAGCGTCCATTGAGTCCAATGGGGGAATATTTAGTGGGTTGTTTCACTGCAGGCCAACAAGAGAGTCATTCCAGGCTTGACTCAGTGTCTCTGGTAATGTATGGAATGTTGATTTGGCTTCAGCTGGCCTGGACGCTGACCTTACCGCATGATGATTGGATGATCAGTCTGAGGCCGAGTCCCTTTTTGATTGACGGCCAAATGAGAGAATCAGCTATTTTGATATATAAAACACTGCCCGAAGCATTATTCAAGTTTTATTCTGAGTTGATATGGGGAATGTTACAATATTCTAAGCGATATCTTCTCAGTCAAATCCAGCATCTCTACATATGTTATGTGTTATAGGAGACTGTACTTCAAAGTAGCTAAAACATTTGATTTCCCTACTTGAAATACCAGCATCCACCACTTATGTAAAGACTTGGGAGACAAATACTAAGGAGCTGAATATTGAAAAAAAAAATGTGTTCTCTTAACTCAAGTTCAACCATACTTGCCAACCCTCCCGAATTTTTCGGGAGACTCCCGAATTTCAGTACCTCTACCGAAAATCTCCCTGGACAACCATTCTCCCGAAAATCTCCCGATTTCCAGCCGGACAACTATATTGGGGGCGTGCCTTAAAGGCACTGCCTTTAATGTCGTCTCTCCCCTGAAAAAGAGACTATTATATATGTCTCCGTTATCCATAGGTTTATCTATAACCCATAAAGTAGGCAGGCACGGAACTACAAACCCCGTTCCCATATGAGTTGGGAAATTGTGTTAGATGTAAATATAAACGGAATACAATGATTTGCAAATAATTTTCAACCCATATTCAGTTGAATATGCTACAAAGACAACATATTTGATGTTCAAACTGATAAACATTTTTTTTTTTTGCAAATAATCATTAACTTTAGACTTTGATGCCAGCAACACGTGACAAAGAAGTTGGGAAATGTGGCAATAAATACTAATAAAGTTGAGGAATGCTCATCAAACACTTATTTGGAACATCCCACAGGTGAACAGGCAAATTGGGAACAGGTGGGTGCCATGATTGGGTACAAAAACAGCTTCCCAAAAAATCTTTCACAAGATAAAATGGGACGAGGTACACCCCTTCATCCACAACTGCGTGAGCAAATAGTCAAACAGTTTAAGAACAACATTTCTCAAAGTGCAATTGCACGAAATTTAGGGATTTCAACATCTACGGTCCATAATAATTTACATTTTAGCTTTTAACTTTTTGAACTGTTTTTAACTTTTAAACTGTTTTTATCTAACAAACTGTTCTTAGGGTAATTTATATTTGCTTTTTAATTGTGTATTTTTATTTCTGTTTTAAATGTTATTTTTTAGTCTGTCCTTTGCCTCTATTTCTTTTTGGTGTACAGCCCTTTGTTTTTCAACTGTGCTTGTTTTTAAAGGGCTTTATAAATAAAGTTGGTATGGTATGGTATGGTATAATATCATCAAAAGGTTCAGAGAATCTGGAGAAATCACTCCACGTAAGCGGCATGGCCGGAAACCAACATTGAATGACCTTCGATCCCTCAGACGACACTGTATCAAAAACCGACATCAATCTCTAAAGGATATCACCACATGGGCTCAGGAACACTTCAGAAAACCGCTGTCACTAAATACAGTTGGTCGCTACATCTGTAAGTGCAAGTTAAAACTCTACTATGCAAAGCGAAAGCCATTTATCAACAACATCCAGAAACGCCGCCAGCTTCTCTGAGCCCGAGATCATCTAAGATGGACTCATGCAAAGTGGAAAAGTGTTCTGTGGTCGGACGAGTCCACATTTCAAATTGTTTTTGCAAATATTCGACATTGTGTCATCCGGACCAAAGGGGAAGTGAACCATCCAGACTGTTATCGACGCAAAGTTCAAAAGCCAGCATCTGTGATGGTATGGGGGTGCATTAGTGCCCAAGGCATGGGTAACTTACACATCTGTGAAGGCACCATTAATGCTGAAAGGTACATACAGGTTTTGGAACAACATATGCTGCCATTTAAGCGCCGTCTTTTTCATGGACGCCCCTGCTTATTTCAGCAAGACAATTCCAAGCCACATTCAGCGCGTGTTACAACAGCGTACTTCGTAAAAAAAGAGTGCGGGTACTTTCCTGGTCCGTCTGCAGTCCAGACCTGTCTCCCATCGAAAATGTGTGGCGCATTATGAAGCGTAAAATACGACAGCGGAGACCCCGGACTGTTGAACGACTGAAGCTCTACATAAAACAAGAATGGGAAAGAATTCCACTTTCAAAGCTTCAACAATTAGTTTCCTCAGTTCCCAATCGTCTATTGAGTGTTGTTAAAAGAAAAGGTGATGTAACACAGTGGTGAACATACCCTTTCCCAACTACTTTGGCACGTGTTGCAGCCATGAAATTCTAAGTTAATTATTATTTGCAAAAAAAAAATAAAGTTTATGAGTTTGAACATCAAATATCTTGTCTTTGTAGTGCATTCAATTGAATATGGGTTGAAAAGGATTTGCAAATCATTGTATTCCGTTAATATTTACATCTAACACAATCTCCCAACTCATATGGAAACGGGGTTTGTATTTCTCAGCGTGTGTTTATTCCAGCCGGCACGTTCATACACTTACACACCATCATGCATTGCTTCAAAACTACGGCAAGTTGTACTATCCAAAATTTCCAGCCGGACAAACAATATTGGGGCCGTGCCTTAAAGGCACTGCCTTTAGCGTCCTCTCACCTGAAAAGGAGACTATTATATATGTCTCCGTTATCCATAGGTTTATCTATAACCCATAACACGGTGGCCGAATGGATATAGTCACTCATGAACGGTCAGAGAAGCACAAGGCTGGTCACAGCCCAGTATTATGGGCCACCTTGCAAGCAACATTCCGTTCTCATTTGCGGATGTTTTCAACAAATCCGTGAAGGATATGTTCCCGTATTCAGAGATCGCTCGCCAGTACTCAAAATGGCAGAACAAAAGCTACTCAAATAGTGAAAGGTAAGTGTTATTTTTTTTAAGTAAGCAGCAAGTACAGTACAGTTAGTAGAACGACTGTGTTTTCATTACTGTTTACTGTACTATATATATATATATATATATATATATATATATATATATATATATATATATATATATATATATATATATATATATATATTAGAGATACTTTAATTTCAGTGAATTCTAGCTATAAATATACAAAAAAAAAACACACCCACAATCTCCCGAATTCGGAGGTCTCAAGGTTGGCAAGTATGAGTTCAACTATCTTTTTCTGGAGAAGACTATGTAGGTGAGCTTTGATCCGGATTTTGTACATTTTAAGACCGCAATGTGAAAGACAGCGCCCTCTGGTGAAGAGATATGAGTCTTACAACCAACCCTGTTCTTTCATGCATTTAGACGTAGACTTAGACTTAGACAAACTTTAATGATCCACAAGGGAAATTGTTCCACACAGTAGCTCAGTTACAAAGAATGGAAGGTGTAAGGATGGAAAGGATAATGCAGGTGTAAAGTAGATATATGTAATATTTACATATTATATGTACAGTATATGATATATACTGATATATTATATTATATTTTTATATAATATCCATCTATCCATCCATCCATTTTCTACCGCTTGTCCCGTTCGGGGTCGCGGGGGTGCTGGAGCCTATCTCAGCTGCATATATAACATTTATAATATAATTTATATTATATAATATTTAATGCACATACACATCTTTTGACGAACTCTGCAAAGAGGATGCCAGGAGACTCGGCCATGGGAAATATAGTTAAGACACGGTAATTCCATAATAATAATAATAATAATAACTGGGATTTATATAGCGCTTTTCTAAGTACCCAAAGTCGCTTTACATGTAGAACCCATCAATCATTTACACCTGGTGGTGGTAAGCTACTTTCATAGCCACAGCTGCCCTGGGGTAGACGTGTGTAGTGTAAACACATGAAGATCACAATACAGTGATTTTATTTAAGTGATGTAACATAAACATTCGCCAGATACTCTGACACAAACTAATAATATCCAATATAAAATATGTATCACCAGTCCAGTCTGTACCAAGGTAATAGGGCTCAGATTTGATTCATTAATTTTCTACACATTCAGGGTCATGGGGGAGAAGAAGCCTATACCAGCTGACTTTGGGCGAAAGGTGAGGTATCTTTGGGGCACACTTTGGGCTGATCTCCAGTCAGTGGTGGGACACATATAGAAAGAAACATTCACGTTCATATTTATGGACAAGTTTAAGTCTCCACCAAACTTGCATATGTTTTGACCACAGGAGGAGACCTGCAATAATATAAACATTTGCATGTGATGTATAGCATAGAGCCTTCAAGTAAATTGTTTTTGAATAGCTTTCCTAAGTCTTGATTATTTAATTCCTAATCGACTACACTCTTTTCCCTTTTTTTGGGGGGGGCTCGGTCCATGTTTAGAGAAGACATTTTTTAATTGCACCGTTTTTACTAACTCCAGTTTAGCCTGGCCCATGAGGAACAGTACTACCGCTCCCAAAATATCAATCACTTGGACGAGATTGTCCCATTATAAGCGCCTTAATGAGCTTAATCATTGAGGTGGAAGATGAATTGGGAAATCAATTAGACATATTGTTTAATACGGATGTAGTCCACACTCGTATGCTACTGTGAAGACTTTCTGTTGACGAAAAAGTTATGTGCAATTTGTATTGATTAAATTTGTTCATGCAATGCAACTGATGAAATAAAAACATTTGAACAATACGTTCCGGTTCATTATCATAGATATTGAAAGTGCCAAAGTTTTTTTTTACTGCATTGTTGTCATTATCAATGAATATGTAAAATGATGCATTCTCTCTTTGTTGAAGCGAGACCTAAAAGCAGATTTCTTTCTCATAAAGCAACGAGCTCATCACACCGGACAGTCGGTAGCTCCCAGACATCCCTGTCTTTTGTTGCCAAGGTAACTGTATCTTAGTTTCCCTATTTCAACCATTTGTCTATGAACATGGCTCTTATTAGTAGTCATTTTAATAATGCTGCTTAACGTCTTGTCTTTTGGCCGCTTTGAATCAGAAAGCCAGTTGAACAACAGTCTTTAGTTTCCATAACATTTTAGAAACACTTCTTAATCAACAAAAAATGTAACACAAATGTCTGTGCAATCTTAATTTGAATAAGCATTGAATAGCACAGATTTATAAGTACTCTTCTCTAGCACAGTTAAAAAAAAAAAAAAATTATTTATTAATAAATCACAGTTAAGATTAATTACCATTCATTTTGTATTTCTTTATTTTTTATAATTATAATAGTTGTATGCTATAATATACAACCTCTTAAAAGGGTCCTATTATGATTTTTTTCTACATTTAAAACACTTTCTTGTGGTCCAAATACCAAGTAAGGTGCATATATTATGTTTTACAGACAATCTTCAAGCCGTTTTCTTTAGAATGCGTCGTTTTATGGGCGGTCTTATTCACATGCCCCCACTTCGACTGCATCTTTTCACCGTCAGCCATGTTGTAGGTTTTAGTGCTTCCATATGGAGTCTACTGACAGATATAAGTTAGAACTATACGCTACTTTGTATTAGAAATGGCAACAGCGAAGGATGATAGTGCATGTACGAGCCAGTCGACCCCACAACAAGAGGATAGAGAAAAAGAAGGAACTTATTGACTACAACGTCGGACTACAATATTACAATTCAATAGCTCTTTGGGTAAAACTTTACCATATACAGTATGGAGGTATCTGTTGACGTCACCAAGGGTAAAAACGTCACAAATTGGGCAAATTTTAAACGGCTCGTTTGGCGAAAGAATGAAGGAAAGCAAGATTGTTTTATAAATATCTGCGCCATGTTTTGATTGATTGAATGATTGAGACTTTTATTAGTAGATTGCACAGTGAAGTACATATTCCGTACAATTGACCACTAAATGGTAACACCCGAATAAGTTTTTCAACTTGTTTAAGTCGGGGTCCACTTAAATTGATTCATGATACAGATATATACTATCAGATATATACTATCATCATCATGTCTCCATGGTTTGATTCCAAATTTTAGAGTCTTTCAGTATGCAGATCCCAAAAACACAAAAAGGAAATTACATTTTTACAAGTTCCATATGTACTCTTCATTATTATTATTATTATTAGCCTTTATTTAACCAGGTAAAATCCCATTGAGATCAAAGATCTCTTTTCCAAGGGAGACCTGGCCAAGAGGGCAGCAGCAAGGTTACATTAAAAACAGTAAACAAATACATAAAACATCACATTTACAACATTAAAACTTGCTCAAATGACACATGTGCATACAGACAAGGTAGACTGCAGTCCTTTCACAGAAGCTTTAAACTCATTCAACGTAACTAGGGTTTGAAGTTTAATATTCGATTGTAGGTTATTCCAAGCCTTCGGTGCTGAAAACCTAAATGCTTTCTTGCCCAGTTCAGTTCTTACTTTGGGGACGACAAATTGCAGAACATATCATTGAACGAAAATTGTGACTACCTTGTTTCTTTGTTAAAAGACAAGACAGATAAGATGGAGTGATACCCAGAATGGTTTTGTAGATGAAAACATACCAATGATTGAGGCGTCGAGCACATAAAGATGTCCAGTTAACCATTGAGTATAACACACAATGGTGAGTAAGGGGAGCGCAGTTGGTGATGAATCTCAGTGCCCCATTGAAAAGTTAAGGCAAAAGTCAAAGCGATCTATAACAAATTCTATTTATATCATATTCCATTAAAATTGTATTTCTATACTACTGTTCTTGTGGTACCCTTTAGGCTAAATCTCGGACATTGGGAACTAAAATGGGTGCAATCTCATGTGTCTTATGTGTGCTGATATGACAAAGGTACCGAATTTTTCAGACTATAAGTCGCAGTTTTTTTCATAGTTTGGCTGGGCTCCAGTGCGACTTATATATGTTTTTTTCCTTTTTTATTATGCATTTTCGGCAGGTGTGACTTATACTCCGGTGCGACTTATACTCCGAAAAATACGGTAATTGAATCCTTGAATCAGCTTTTTGAATGTTAAAACATCTTAATTTGTGTAAAACTTTTATCCTGCTTACTAACAAAAAATATTCAAATGTTTGGTGAATGTACTTCTCTAGGGCTTACACCTGAAAACAGCAATGAGGTAGACTATTCTATGATACCTTTGTTTTTTGTTTTTAACCTGTTCCAAAAGGTCCATCGAAAACCAAATTCGGAAATGCTGATTATCGGTCCTGCTCGACACCGACATTTATTTAATAATACCACCTTAACATTTGACAACCAAACAATTACACAAGGCGACTCGGTTAAAGAATCTGGGTATTATCTTCAACCCAACTCTCTCCTTTGAGTCACACATTAAGAGTGTTACTAAAACGGCCTTCTTTCATCCCCGTAATATCGCTAAAATTCGTTCCATTTTGTCCACTAGCGACGCTGAGATCATTATTCATGCGTTAGTTACGTCTCGTCTCGATTACTGTAACGTATTATTTTCGGGTCTCCCTATGTCTAGCATTAAAAGATTACAGTTGGTACAAAATGCAGCTGCTAGACTTTTGACAAGAACAAGAAAGTTTGATCTTATTAGGTCTATACTGGCTCACCTGCACTGGCTTCCTGTGCACTTAAGATGTGACTTTAAGGTTTTACTACTTACGTATAAAATACTACACGGTCTAGCTCCATCCTATCTTGCCGATTGTATTGTACCATATGTCCCAGCAAGAAATCTGCGTTCAAAGAACTCTGGCTTATTAGTGATTCCCAGAGCCCAAAAAAAGTCTGCGGGCTATAGAGCGTTTTCTATTCGGGCTCCAGTACCCTGGAATGCCCTCCCGGTAACAGTTAGAGATGCTACCTCAGTAGAAGCATTTAAGTCCCATCTTAAAACTCATTTGTATACTCTAGCCTTAAATAGTGGGCTCTGTACCGAGGATGTCGTTGTGGCTTGTGCAGCCCTTTGAGACACTTGTGATTTAGGGCTGTATAAATAAACATTGAAATTGTACAAAAACTGAATCCATGTTTAGTTAATGAGAAATTATGTAAAAACCTTTTGTGTAACTTTCATCGGGCCCATGGCGGCTTATTTTTCTGTCGTACTCAATAACTATAAAAATAAAAAAAAAACACCGACTTGTGGTGTAACTACATTACTAACGATAAAACAACAGTCAATCAGTGTTGATTCCATAAAGGGACGACAGCGCTGGGAACAGGGAAGGTTAACAGGCACGTTTTGCAATAAAGACACGTCAGGAACACAGTTGGATAACGGTGTACGAAAACAGAGACTTATTCATCAATCAATCAATTAAAATGTATATTCTGTATATAGCCCTTAATCACATATGTCTCAAACGGCTTTACAAACTAACGAGGACATCCCCTGATCTAAACCCACATGCGGGCAAAGAAAAACTCAAAAGACCCCACCTGGGATAAAAGAAGAAACCTTGAGAAGCGACTGTTCATGTAGGGACCCCCTTCCAGGGTTATCGGCTGCAATGGATGTCGAATGAATATAAGTATTAGGTTGTTACATTTATAGATCATGGAGTCCAGTCCATAGGGACGCCAACAGATAGTAATAGGGGATCTTCTTCCGAGCTCAGTCCGGTCAGCTACACAGAGACGTCCACAGCTTTGCAATAATGGCGAACATTTTTGTCAAAAACCAAATCTTGTGAAAAACGAGGTTCAATTGTATTAGATCTTGTACTGTAGCTGTTCTTTTTTTTATTGGCAGTAGGTTTATATTAAATATCTTCTGTGTGTTTGATTGGGAAGAGGGGAGCACAGCCCTTCTGATACTGGAACTCCAGAGACTACTATCACAGGAATCAAAGCTTACGGATCATAGGAACTGGAGTTTGACTGATGTCTCTCTTGTGGCTTAATTAGGTCACATTGTATCGCTATTTGATATATACGGCATCATTTCATCACAACATACATATATGATGAATAAATATACTACATGTAAAAAATTATTAAATGCACGGAAAATGAAAATGACAAAGAGGTAATAGCACTCTATATGTTTTGAGTTCCTTTCTTAAAAAAACAGTACCACCCCATTTTACAAGTATGTGTAGATACCAGTTGTCCCTCTGCCTTTTGTTATGCTTTAAGTTTCGAGCATACATTTGAGTTATGAGCATCCAAGCCGCTGGAAGGAATTGTCCACAGCCAGAGATTAACACAATCCTGCCCTCCAACAATTGGAACTAAAAACGTAAGAAAGAAGGACTCCCTCTCCTGACCGAATCAGAAAAACAAATCATTAAAAACGTCCTACGGTGCAGTAGACATGGCGAGGTAGCCCGACAATCAGAATTCAACTTCTGTACCACAACAGTGTCCAAACTGCGGACATTTATTCTTAAAAATAAAAAGTAGTTACTGAATGGCCTGCCTGACTTGTTTCAGTTTCCTTCATTTCTCCTGACTTTACAAACCTGACAATCGAGCATCAGTCATGCTCACTGGGTTTGATGCAGAAATACGTGTCGGTTGCTGTCAACACTGACCTCTCCTTCCGTCACTCAAAGATCGAACATAAACAACGATTTCCTAGTTCCTATTGTTACACGACGGATGAGCAGCTAGAGGGCACAATAATTTGAGATGTGAGTGTTTTGTGTCTCGAGCTCAGTCATAGAACTAATACAACTTGTAAGTAGAGGTACTACTGTACTGAGTTTGTCGGATGTGCATAATTCATAAGGAGCCTCCTCATATCTACCTGCTTTGTTTAATCAGGGCCTTGGACCAAAAACGCCAACTTCTAAAATATCTCTGCTATTTGTGTTTACAAGGCATGGTTTGGTCGGAGATATGTGCATGTTTGAAAAAAAACCTGCCGGAAGAAACTGCATTTAAGCTAAAACATGAACTGTGTGCTCTTGTGTGTTATTGGTCTACAGTGGGGCAGTCGTTAAAGGTTTCGGGATAATACAACATGCATTGCAGTCGGTATATTTTTTTTTTTTAGATTAAAAAAATTCTTAGATATTTTATATATACATTATTATTATTATTATTAGCCTTTATTTAACCAGGTAAAATCCCATTGAGATCAAAGATCTCTTTTCCAAGGGAGACCTGGCCAAGAGGGCAGCAGCAAGGTTACATTAAAAACAGTAAACAAATACATAAAACATCACATTTACAACATTAAAACTTGCTCACATAACACATGTGCATACAGACAAGGTAGACTGCAGTCCTTTCACAGAAGCTTTAAACTAATTCAATGTAACTAGGGTTTGAAGTTTAATATTCGATTGTAGGTTATTCCAAGCCTTCGGTGCTGAAAACCTAAATGATTTCTTGCCCAGTTCAGTTCTTACTTTGGGGACGACAAATTGCAGAACATTCATTGAACGAAGATTGTGACTTCCTTGTTTCTTTGTTAAAAGACAAGACAGATAAGATGGAGTGATACCCAGAATGGTTTTGTAGTTGAAAACATACCAATGATTGAGGCGTCGAGCACATAAAGATGTCCAGTTAACCATTGAGTATAATACGCAATGGTGAGTAAGGGGAGCGCAGTTGGTGATGAATCTCAGTGCCCCGTGGTACACACTATCCAGCTTGTGGAGACAACCAGCAGTAGCATTCATGTACAACACATCTCCATAGTCAATAACAGGTAAAACGGTTGTTTCCACCAATTTCTGTTTCACAGTAAAAGAAAAGCAAGATTTGTTTCTATAATAAAATCCCAGTAAAAGTTTCAGGTTTTTTTACAACATACTGAATGTGCTCCTTAAAACTCAAGTGGTCATCAATTAAAAATCCTAAATATTTAAAAGCAGATACTAACATCATTTGTTGCCCATTTCTTGTTAAAATGTTCTCACACAGTGCTGATCTTACAGTTTTTGATGTGGTAAAGAGCATACACTTTGTTTTCTTTGCATTTAAAACCAGTTGAAGATAGCAAAGTTGTTCTTGTACTCTGTCAAATGCATGTTATAGATATTTAATAGCCTCAACAAGAGTGGGTGCTGTGCAGTATATGACAGTATCATCAGCATAGAAATGGAAAGTTGAGTTCGGAATATTCTGTCCAAGATTATTTATGTAAATAGTGAATAATAAGGGGCCCAACACAGAACCTTGAGGGACACCCTTTTTCACTTGCAGTACGTCCGAGGAGGAACCTTCTATCTGAACAGCCTGGGTTCTACTTGTGAGGTAATTTGCAAACCATCCAACTGCTTGCTGAGAAAAACCAATAGCTGAAAGACGTTTGATTAAAATGACATGATCAACAGTATCAAATGCCTTTGAAAAGTCAATAAAGAGGGACAGACAGCACTGCTTCTTGTCAAGAGCTTCAGTTACATCATTTATAAACTTCATAGCAGCAGTAACAGTACTGTGATTTCTGCGAAAACCTGACTGAAATGATGACAGAATAAAATTGGTGTCCAAAAAGTCCTTTATCTGTTCACTGATAAGGGATTCAAGCACTTTTGCCAGAACAGAGTTTAGAGATCGGTCTGTAATTATTTAGATTACTAGGGTCACCTCCTTTTAATAGGGGGATTACAAGGGCAGATTTCCAATCCAAAGGGATTTCATTTGAAATTAGAGTAAGGTTAAAAATGTGAGTCAGTGGTTCAGCTATAATTTCAGCTGCCAACTTTAAAAAGAGCGACTCCAACTTATCTGAGCCAGCTGGCTTTCTAGGTTTAAGTTGTTTTAGAGCCCTCGTAACCTCTGTTGTGGTAAAGGGCGTAAAGTTAAAAACCTGGGTATTTTCAACGGTTCTTTCCGGAGTTAGCGGAACTTCAGTAGAGTTGTCAGAATTGTAGAGAAAACCAGAGGAAATAAAATGATTATTAAAATGACTATATGAAGAAAAGTACGATTTTAGCAAACTAATACGGGAAATCTGCTGAGGGAAATAGTTTGGTTCTGACAGTACCAAAAAATAAACCACACTTTATTACAATTCTATCTAAAAACAACTAGACCCGACCACACAGGGGATTCAAAAATGGACCTCATCAGTGCTGAGGCTTACCGGTAGGTACGGAGGGAGATAGCTGGGGGATCCCAAACGAAGCAAAACAAGGTCACATGTGCCAGTCACAGGGGAAGCACAGAAACCAAAAGAAGGGAAACCCCAACACCCAGGACACCAACCCCATCACCTTTAGCCTCCGCCAGGAACTAAAATAATAGGTTATGATATATATAATATCAATAAAAACACTTATCGGGGTTACACTAAAATGAAACAAATGCAAAAACAATAAACCCAAACCTATGAATTATGGTTTAGCAAATGATTATCATAAAATTAAGAATAATGTAAAATAAAACAAATCCATAAAATATGACCTTGAGCTGAAATAAAGTACTATTATTTATTAAATCAAGTAATGAATAAATATTTAACAATCAAACAAAATAGACCTGATGAGGCCAGGCAATATAGACAGTAAATGAACAATCACTGAACAGAGGAAAGCACTGCCTGCTCCAGAGTTGAGAAAGCTGTAGCCCAGATGTGGTAATAATGACATTACCTCAGGGCTAAAATCGTTGTGCGTAAAAAACAGCGATTCTCGGTGCACGGACTCATTTTGCGCGCTGTTTGCGATGTTTTTTTTTCTCTTTCTCTACGCGTGACGTTCTTCCATTTTGGCACTTTGGAGGCTGCATTGAATACACGGCCCAGCAACTCCACTCTTTTCTTAATGATCACTTTAAATTCGTAAAGTCTCCTGGTCAGAGCCAATCTGACCAGTAATTTCAATTCATAATACAGTAGACATCTTCGCTCGTCTCGGAAAAGCACTTGATGCAAACCCAGATTCACATTTACACAGCAATGTGAAGTCGGTCCAACTGTAGGGCTCGGAGTGTTACCGAGAGCGTCATGAACAAGTTGAACGTGAAGGATCAGCGGTATATTTTGACCTGACATCATCTCAAAAAAGAAGCTCTACAAAAAGTCCAGTAGCAGCAGCTTGGTATATGAGATCAGATACCCAAGATTGCTCTACAATGGAGACCGACAGGAAGGCAGAAACAACCCGGTAGCCCTAAGACCACCTGGCCGAGAACCGTTGACTCTGAACTGAAAGAACTAGGTCTTGCTCGGGCTCAGTCACAACATCTTTCCCGCAACTGCCAGGAGTGGAGACGTACTCTACTGGTCTTATGTCCCACTAGAGCTAATAAGCCCGAAATAAAATAGTAAGTATTTTTCTGAATACAATAATGGCAGGTAAATCATTTCCATCCTGATGACAGACATTAGCTATGTCCCAATTCAGGGTCTGCATCCTTCGAAGGGCGAATTTGAAGGCCGTTTACGTCACAACGCTCCGCGAAGGCAGCCGATGAATGCGCCCTCCTTTTCTCTGTATTTGGAGGATGCACCGCGACTATCCTTCGTGGCCTCCAATATCTTAAGATGCTTTAAGCGCCTTTGTTAAACCCGGATCCTTTTGACGATGGCTACAAATACAAGTGTGATGGGACACAAGTAGGGGATTTTATTTTTCATGTTTCATTGACATGCATGTTTTAGAGTGTTTTTATTGTTGTGGATTTTAGTTGCATGTGTTTATTGCTGTGGAATTTGATTGTAATTTTAGTTGCATGTTTTTACACTTTGTGGACTTTGATTGTATTTTTAATTGCATGTCTTTACTCCTTGTGGACTTTGCTGGTATTTTAAGACGTTGCCCCTTTTTAGCTTGTTGCCCCTAACAACCGAAGTGCCCAATCAAACGACACCTGAAGTTATACGCACCTGCGGAGCATTAGGACTGCACACAATTAAAAGGGAAGCATCCAACAGGCTTCAGAAGAAGGAAGAGCGACCGAGGGAGCGACCGAGGGAAGCGACAGAAGAAAGATCGACCGGGGAAGCGACAGCAGAGCGATCAGGGAAGAATCGACAGGCTTTGCCAAGAACGACCGGGTGGACGCACGCAGGCTGGGAAGGAACCCCCGGACTACACAGCAGACCCCGCAGTAGTGATGGGTTGATGAGGCGTCATGAAGCGTTTCGACACATTGCAAAACTGTATTGATACTGTGTCGATACTGTGTCACTAAATACTGACATCTGCTGGACATTAAAAATCCCTACAGGCAACCTATGGACCGACTCAACTGACACTGATTTTATGACCTAGTATATACAATAATATAAACCAAGTCATTGTATTTCATTTAGGATTATTTCATAACTTCATTTAAATAAAAATATAGTTTTTATCTTTTTTAGATACAGTCAATAAATAATGTGAACATGTATCATAACATGGAAATCTAAGAGAACGTGTTGTAAATGAGGATGCTTGTGGACTGGGAATTTTTTTTTTTTTTTTTACACATTTTTATTTTAAAAAAAACAGTTTTTCCAACGTATTCAATTTTAGACGCTTTCTCTTCTTAGTTATTATTTCTCCGGCTGTAGAAAAGACCCGCTCACAGGGCACAGAGGAGGCGTCAGTGCGACACAGTTTGCGTATCGGTCACGTGACCAAAACAGCTCATGATCGGTCACATGACTTTCTAAAAGCGGTACGCGCACCGACACAGGGTTTTGCTCTATGAGCTCGACGCATGCGCCGATGCATCGGTGTTGCCGGACCCATCACTACCCCGCAGGCTACCGGAGCGAACCCCAAGAAGCCCACAACACGCAGGGGCAGAGGAAACTCTGCCTTCGAAGTAAGTGACGTGTGTTGTGGATCTGTGGGGGCAACCAACTGCCTTGGGCTGTGGGCTTGCAGGCTCGTGCGTTGTACGCTGGCTGTGTGGTTCTGTGGACAGGGGGCGATTGGGACCCAGAGACCTGTGGCGACCCCAGGGAGTGACCAAGAGGCAGAGCGAGACGGGACGGGTACGGCCACGTAGGTCCCGCGAGTGACCGGCGACTGGCGAGGAGAGTGGGCGTACCCAATACTTTGACCCGGAACTACAGCAGGGGCAGGGGAAACCCTGCCTTGCGTGTAAATGTGGAGTCAGCCCAGAGGACGTCTCCGTAGTTTTAGAAGATTTTATCCCCGTGGCCTGCCTCCGTTTTAATTCTGTGTACAGGAGGACGCCGTGGAAGTGGGTGGAGCCAGGACGCTGACCCACTACGCCTGTCGCGGCTGTACCCTCACCATAATATTGGTTACCAATTGGTATTTTTAGTATTGACAACTGGACGGTTTAATGTGTATTGTAATAAATTGTAAATCAGCATCATTATCTTTCCTTATTTTGGGACGGTTGCTCTCACACGGTTGCTCTCACTTCTTAATATTATATTAGTTTTTAACAAAATGTTATTAGATTTTAATATCACACCACTCGGGTCCATCACACAAGCAGCGGCACCGGCAGCGGCAGCGAATACACTTTCAACCAAGAAATCCTCCGCAGGCTGGACTGTCCCATTTAACAACGGGAGACGCATCCTTCGGAGGTGCCGCCAAAAGTCCAGCCTTCCGAGGCTGCGTAGGCCGGGTCATCCGAAGGATGCAGACCTTGAATCGGGACACAGCTATAGAAAGATAATGCTTTAGTTGGGGGTTCACACTCACAATCTAATTTTATTTATTGCTTAAATGGCCTTTCTGGTGTTTGGCAGAAAGCAAGTTAACTTTTGCCATTTCGTGACTGAGTACAAGGACGCTCGTGTCTGAGTGCAAGTGAGCATTAAAGAGCCTCTGTTGTGCTTCATATGTTCTGTTCCCTACAGCTCTGTGGAATCATGGTCACTCTGTGAGATGTCAACAGGAGTTAATGAGTATCCCCCTCCATGAAGTCGGGCTAATCTTGCCAACAAAATGTCCCCTCGTTTATTAAGATCTGCCATAATGCGGATGGCATGCAGGGCTCAACCTACCACAAAGGGATTTTTCACGCTTTGATGCCTAAGCCGTATTCTTTTCTTTATTTATTTTGCTAAACTAAGTGGAAATTGGATGTACTTATAAATAGAGGATTTGTTGCCAGAGAAGACAATGAAAGAGTGTGCAGTCCTACAAGTAGTCACTTTTGTCTTGTTTTATCACTGCTCTCCTTTTTGTTCTTTCTCTCTCTCGCCACTTCACCGTGTTCCCCCTCTCCTCTCTCTGATCAACGTCGCCTCTCAGGTGTTAACAAGTAATTGCCTAACCTCTTTCATGTCTTCGTTTTGTGGCGGAAAATATATTCCAGTTTCATGACACGGAAACTAATTTACATTTTGAAACGGTGTGCCCACTTTTATTTTTGGCCGTCCAAAAATGTATGCACCTCAACTCAATCGAGACTTTTGGATCTGAGGATTTGACCTAAATACAGTGGTACTTCAAGTATGGCGAACCAGCGTCACCGGCTAAAATCAATTGAAATTGATTTAATTTGTGCTTGGCCCCAAAAAAAACAGCACAATTTTAACACGGTACATGCCTTAAAAAACAAAAACATTTTAGATAAATATTGTTTAGTAACAACACAAATGATTGTACTACTAACAACTGCAGTAGTTTTATGAAGTAATGTAATATTTATGTAAAGCATTTAACTTGGAAAAGGACTTCATCAGCAGCGTCTCAATATTTTTATGGATAAATGTCCACCGTTTAGATATTATTTTAACAAATCCTTCTGCTTTTGTACTGTGCATACTAGCAGTGCTACTCTTAAATTGCTTTGCCAAGTCATTTTTTGATAATTTCTGTTTTTAATTCAATAAAAATCATCTGCTTCTTCTCTGCACACTGACTTTCTTCATTCCAGTTGTTAGAAAAACAAAGTTTTGTCAATCTATACCCAACCGTAGATTGGGTATAAGCTAATGCCAGCGAGTTAAAACCAGATGTTTTCGTCAAATCTTACGGGGTTCACTTTGGCATTACCTACGCCAACAAGCGGTGGGCAGGGTCATGACCACGTTTGCTCGCAACCTAAAGCATAACAATTCAATGAACGACAGCTGGAATCCGGAAAAATTCTTAAACTGGGGCACTCGTAAACTGAGGCACCACAGTAATTGTATGTTGGTACAATAAGTCACAAGAGTCAACTGGTACACAGCGGACCCAGTCAATGTCACCTGGCTGATTGACGTCTACATACGTTGTTGTTGACAAACCCAACATCGAAACCGACACTAGCCATTGCTTGAAGATTGTCTCATGACTTTAGGCAATAATGAAAGTTTTTTTCAACCGACCACAGTTGGTTAGGTACAACTTTCCTGCATTTGTGCATATTTTTTTATTTAAGTTGTTCTATTTGTTTATGATATTTTATATTATCTATTAAAAGAGCTATGTGGTATTTTTGTCTTGACGACAATTACAATGAAGCTTTCATACATGCGCAAATCTTACTTCCGGTGGTTAACAACCCCAAAAAATTATATGGGTGCATTTTGTAAGTTGCTGTGGCAGTAACCAGGGTAATAAAGCCATGCTTTTTAATTTGAATATTAATTTGAACTAAACAGGAAGACACCGTGTGCATGCTTTAAAGGGGAACATTATCACCAGACCTATGTAAGCGTCAATATACGTATACCTTGATGTTGCAGAAAAAAGACCATGTATTTTTTTAACCGATTTCCGAACTCTAAATGGGTGAATTTTGGCGAATTAAGTATTCGCTCTCGGAGCGATGACGTCACAACGTGACGTCGCATCGAGAAGCAATCCGCCATTTTCTCAAACACCGGGTCAAAACAGCTCTGTTATTTTCCGTTTTTTCGACTGTTTTCCGTACCTTAGAGACATCATGCCTCGTCGGTGTGTTGTCGGAGGGTGTAACAACACGAACAGGGACGGATTCAAGTTGCGCCATTGGCCCAAAGATGCGAAAGTGGCAAGAAATTGGACGTTTGTTCCGCACACTTTACCGACGAAAGCTATGCTACGACAGAGATAGCAAGAATGTGTGGATATCCTGCGACACTCAAAGCAGATGCATTTCCAACGATAAAGTCGAAGAAATCTGCCGCCAGACCCCCATTGAATCTGCCGGAGTGTGTGAGCAATTCAGGGACAAAGGACCTCGGTAGCACGGCAAGCAATGGCGGCAGTTTGTTCCCGCAGACGAGCGAGCTAAACCCCCTGGATGTCTTGGCTCACACCGTCCCGAAGATGATCAAGAGAAGAATATCGACCCTAGCTTCCCTGGCCTGCTGACATGAGGGTATGTCTGCAGAATATATTAATTGATGAAAATTGGGCTGTCTGCACTCTCAAAGTGCATGTTGTTGCCAAATGTATTTCATATGCTGTAAACCTAGTTCATAGTTGTTAGTTTCATTTAATGCCAAACAAACACATACCAATCGTTGGTTAGAAGGCGATCGCCGAATTCATCCTCGCTTTCTCCCGTGTCGCTGGCTGTCGTGTCGTTTTCGTCGGTTTCGCTTGCATACGGTTCAAACCGATATGGCTCAATAGCTTCAGTTTCTTCTTCAATTTCATTTTCGCTACCTGCCTCCACACTACAACCATCCGTTTCAATACATTCGTAATCTGTTGAATCGCTTAAGCCGCTGAAATCTGAGTCTGAATCTGAGCTAATGTCGCTATAGCTTGCTGTTCTTTCCGCCATGTTTGTTTGTGTTGGCTTCACTGTGTGACGTCACTGGAAAATGGACGGGTGGTTAAAATCAGGCACTTTGAAGCTTTTTTTAGGGGTATTGCGTGATGGGTAACATTTTGAAAAAAACTTCGAAAAATATAATAAGCCACTGGGAACTGATTTTTAATGGTTTTAACAATTCTGAAATTTATTGATGTTTAACTTGAGAGTAATTATGTTTCTGATGTCATTTAGAAACAATGATGTTGACAAAGGTGCTGATAATACTACAAGATCAATCAATCAATCAAATCACAAGTGTCTCAAAGGGCTGCACGAGCCACAACGACATCCTTGGCTCAGATCCCACATCAGGGCAAGAAAAAAAAACTCAACGCAATGGGATACCATGAAAAACCCATTCCATCCATCCATTATCTAACGCTTAATCCCTTCGGGGTCGCGGGGGGCGCTGGAGCCTATCTCAGCTACAATCGGGCGGAAGGCAGTGTACACCCTGGACAAGTTGCCACCTCATCACAGGGCCAACACAGATAGACAGACAACATTCACACTCACATTCACACACTAGGGCCAATTTAGTGTTGCCAATCAACCTATCCCCAGGTGCATGTTTTAGGAGGTGGGGAGGAAGCCGGAGTACCCGGAGGGAACCCACGCAGTCACGGGGAGAACATGCAAACTCCACACAGAAAGATCCCAAGCCCGGGATTGAACCCAGGACTGCTCAGGACCTTGGTATTGTGAGGCCTTGGACGGTTAATGTAAACAAAAATGAATACGTTTTTCTTTTCGTGTCTGATTTTATGTCAACAAAAGCAGTCGACCACGTTTGCCAATTTAGACTTAATTAGGTACTTTATTAATAAGCAGAACTTGATAATACGATCAATAAAAACGGGTTCCACAGTTTATAATATAGACAAAAGTATCTGGCCATATGAGTATAAGTAAAAAATACTTTATAAATTAAGTACTATTATTAAGAAGATATTTGTTGCCCTGCTTAGCTCATAAATTACCAATCAATAGAAAATCCTAGGATGTTGAAGAGGTTCATTTAGCCTACTAATGTGTATTTATAAGTGGTTGATTTATATAGGCTAGTGCAGGGGTCGGCAACCCGCGGCTCTAGAGCGGCATGCGGCTCTTTAGCGGCGCCCTAGTGGCCCTCTGGAGCTTTTTCAAAAATGTATGAAAAATGGAAAAAGATGAGGGGGGAAAAAAATCTATTTTTTGTTTTAATATGGTTTCTGTAGGAGGACAAACATGACACAAAGCTCCCTAATTGTTATAAAGCACACAGTTTGTATTAAACATGCTTCACTGATTCGAGTATTTGGCGAGCGCCGTTTTGTCCTACTAATTTTGAACTCACCGTAATTTGTTTACATGTATAACTTTCTCCGACTTTCTAGGACATGTTTTATGCCACTTCTTTTTCTGTCTCATTTTGTCCACCAAACTTTTAAGGTTGTGCATGATAGGTGAGTTTTGTTGATGTTATTGACTTGTTGGAGTGCTGATCAGACATATTTGGTCACTGCATGACTGCAAGCTAATCGATGCTAACATGCTATTTAGGCTAGCTATAAATACATATTGAATCATTATGCCTCGTTTGTAGCTATATTTGAGCTCATTTAGTTTCCTTTAAGTCCTCTTAATTCAATTTATATCTCATGACACACTATCTGTATGTAATATAGCTTTTAATTTTTTGCGGCTCCAGAAAGATTTATTTTTTTATTTTTGGTCCAATATGGCTTTCAACATTTTGGGTTGCCGACCCCTGGGCTAGTGTGACCGACTCTGGCTGTCGTCCGGGTTCGCAGGACCACCAAGGAAGGACATTTCTGCTAGCAGGTTTTGACTTCTTTATTTTGCAATAAGAAAAGCTTTTCAGCTCCGCTTTGCTCTGCTCGCCCTTCGGCTCACTTTTCAGTCTGCCGCGTCGTCGTCGTCGTCCGCGTCTTGCTCTCTGTCTCTCGCTCTCCCGCGCTGCATCGGTTTCTCGCTCAGCTGCGTGTCTTGCTGCTTGCTCTTCATGCCCCACTGGCTCTCCACCTCCTTCTTCCCCGTCATTCTCGGCTGGCTTCTTTTTAAACACTGAGAGGGGATTAATTGATTGTGCCCAGCTGCCCGATCCACGCACCTGCAGTCCACTTGGATGCGGGTCCGCCGGCCACGCCTCCTCGCCGCCATCTTGGAGCGGGCCCCGGTGTGCCCTGCCCCGCTGTCGGACTACCGGCCACACCTCCTTGCCGCCATCTTGGAGCGGGCTCCGGTGTGCCCTGCCTCGTTGTTGGACTGCCGGCCACGCCTTCTCGCCGCCATCTCGGAGTCGGCCCCGGCGGGGCACGCCTCGCTGTCGGTCTGCCGGTTCCGCCTCCCCACAGCTAGTAAGGTAAAGTTTTGTACCTGACAAGTTTCGGCTATCTTGCTTCTGCAGCCTTCATCAGAGGTGTCACGTGATGTTAGCGTGACGTCATTTGTGACGTGTTATATGGGTTGTTCCATCCCACCACTTCAGGTGGGATGGAACAATGAACAGGTGGCCATGGATGAAGTGCTGGCTGTCCAGAGTCTGGACCCGGGGTGGACCGCTCGCCTGTGCATCGGCTGGGAACATCTCTGTGCTGCTGACCCGTCTCCACTCGGGATGGTGTCCTGCTGGCCCCACTATGGACTGGACTCTTACTATTATGTTGGATCCACTATGGACTGGACTCTCACAATATTATGTCAGACCCACTCGACATCCATTGCATTCGGTCTCCCCTAGAGGTGGGGGGTTACCCACATATGCGGTCCTCTCCAAGGTTTCTCATAGTCATTCACATCGACGTCCCACTGGGGTGAGTTTTTCCTTGCCCTTATGTGGGCTTTGTACCGAGGATGTCGTTGTGGCTTGTGCAGCCCTTTGAGACACTTGTGATTTAGGGCTATATGAATAAACATTGATTGATTGATGATTGATTGATGGTGGTGTCCCCTGGTGTGCTAGGAGTTTAAAGAAGCAACGTTGGAGAGAAGAAAAAGGTATTTAAAGTATGTGCAGAAAGACACAACAAATTAGGAATGCCAAGAAAAGACATGTTGTCATGGAAACCCAAGCCAAAATTGGGACATAAGAGTAGGCTTCTCCACTTGTTCATCTGCGGGGCCAGGGACTACAATATATCTATATTAGACACATCGTCTATTCAGCGATGCCATGGTATAATTTTCTAAGAGCTGGATGACATAGGGGACTAATTAAAATGATTAAATTAATTCAAGCTGCAATTTTTTTTATGGCGTTCGTTTTATTTTTCATAGGAGATATTGTTAATACAGGAGATATATTAGCAATATATTAGAAACTGTTTAAGAAATTGTGTCAACTCCCCAACCTTCAAAAAAACACTAAAACAGTGGTTGAAGAAGACATCTGTGACGTACATGCTTAGTTAATCTGCACCTTATGTTGACAATTTGTGTTGCTAATATTTATTGTACGTCATCTTGTAACGTGTGTATGATGTTGTCTGTAAATATATGTCTGCTTTTATGGTGCCTGCTTTAGGACGACAGATTAAATTTAGCTATTGTAGCTAATATTTTACTGAGGATTTTGCTCATATCTTGATCAATATGCATTCCCTAATCAAATAAAGTTATTCAATTCAATTCAATATCTTAATATTTGTATTGTTTTATTAATAATGTATTGTATTAGATGTATTCCTATGAAAAAACTTTTTGGACAATGGGAAAATAAAAATTAGCCATTGGCTACAATATTGCATAGTTGCACTTGTCCATCCATCCATCCATCTTCTTCCGCTTATCCGAGGTCGGGTCGCGGGGGCAGCAGCCTAAGCAGGGAAGCCCAGACTTCCCTCTCCCCAGCCACTTCGTCCAGTTCCTCCTGTGGGACCCCGAGGCGTTCCCAGGCCAGCCAGGAGACACAGTCTTCCCAACGTGTTCTGGGTCTTACCCGCGGCCTCCTACCGGTCGGACGTGCTCTAAACACCTCCCTAGGGAGGCGATCGGGTGGCATCCTGACCAGATGCCCGAACCACCTCATCTGGCTCCTCTCGATGTGTCTCGATAGTTGCACTTGTGTGTTCATCAAAATGTACCGTGTCTGTTTTAAAAATAAAGTCAAAGTCAAAACTTCTTCAAATATGAATTTTCTTGCGTCAAAACATCCTGGCGCCTACTTGAGCGCACCTTCGGCGTGCTGAAAATAGGTTATTTTCTATAGTTCACGCTTCTGTAAAGCCCAGGAAAAATGGTACAAAATATTTTTGTACGCTTCATTTTCCACATTATAACAAAACATTAAAAGTTGCAATATATCAAAGCTGGGCAAATATTTTGACTCGGGGGGCCATATTGAGAGGAAGAATGTGTCTGGGGGGCCAATGTGTATGTGTGTATGAATTATATTGAGCTGTAAAAATCTGCTGTACAGTATGTGTTAGGGTCCCTTTTTTTCAGGAACACTAATACCAAAAGTCACAATGTCCGATAGTATTCTAAAAAAGCTATGACAGACCACCTCAAACAACGGAATGGAATTTTACAGTTTTTTACTGAATGGAGACCCAAAATGTACATTCAAATAAAGAAAGTGGGACTTACAATATTAACTATGAACAATAAAACACTGAATATTAACAACATTTGAACATCGCTCCTCTTTTACTTCTCAGACCAGCTCCTCGATAGACATCTTTTACAATCAAGCAAAACACAACAAAAATGTAACAAACAGCAAAATATGAATACTAGGGGGAATAAACACCTACAATATGATATATTATCACTTTTATGCAAAAATCTGTTGTAAAAATGTGCTTCCGCATCTGAACCTGACAAATGCGTTTCAGGCTGGCTGCTCTGAAATCAAACACCAACCACTCTGCTTTGTTCCTTGTCGGAGCTGCTGTGACGTAGATTACCATGATAGCACTCAAAAGCGCAGATTCCAATCATTGAAATACTTTATAGTTCAAGACTTACGGTCATTTAAAAACAGTACTGCACATCATAATGGCGGCTACAGTTTTCAATCAATCAATCAATGTTTATTTATATAGCCCTAAATCACAAGTGTCTCAAAGGGCTGCACAAGCCACGACGACATCCGTGGTACAGAGCCCACATAAGGGCAAGGAAAAACTCACAACCCCAATGGGACGTCGATGTGAATGACTATGAGAAACCTTGGAGAGGACCGCATATGTGGTTGACCCCGCCCCCTCTCGGGGAGACCGGATGCAATGGACGTCGAGTGGGTCTGACATAATATTGTGAAAGTCCAGTCCATAGTAGATCTAACATAATAGTGAGAGTACAGTCCATAGTGGGGCCAGCAGGAGACCATCTCGAGCGGAGACCGGTCAGCAGCACAGAGATGTTCCCAATCGATGCACAGGCAAGCGGTCCACCCCGGGTCCCGACTCTGGACAGCCAGCACTTCATCCATGGCCACAGGACCTGTGTCCCCCCCCCCCCCCCCCCCCTTCACAAGGGAGAGGGGGGCAGAGGAGAAAAGAAAAGAAACGGCAGATCAACTGGTCTAAAAAGGGGGTCTATTTAAAGACTAGAGTATACAAATGTGTTTTGATGTTAAAGGTCTAAAAAAAATTATGTCGAACGTCCTGCGGGCAGGATTGAAAATCTTAATGGGCCGCATGTGGCCCGCGGTCTGTATTTTGCCCAGGTCTGCAGTATATGGTGCAACAGGTTTGCAGTAAATGAGAGCCTCCATGGAGACAGCTGATATACACTGAACTGAACTTAATGTATATAGGGCGGTCTGCACTACTTTTGCACTTATCAATTGTGCACGCAGTTTTAGTAGATCACCTGCAACATGGCAACTAATAGTACACATTATTTTATAGTTTGCACATTTTATTTAGCGCTTGTTATTTGGATCTTAGTAGATCGGAGATCCAGCTCTTGTCTTCTTTGTGAACTTGTTACAATTAGAGCTAAAACATATCAATCATTTGTCAAAGGTTGACAAACACAGTCTCAATGTTATTTATTTAGCCCTAAAATATGTCTATGGGGCGGCGTGGCTCAAATGGTAGAGCCGCAGACCAGAAACTTGAGGGTTACTGCTTCGAGTCCATCTGCCTATTACCTGACACCTTCTATGTCAGCTACTTCTCTTTGTTTTTAATGTCCATTTTCTATTTTCTGCTGGATCTACTCTCTATTTTATGCTGCTGCTGTCACATATACTGTAAAATTGTACATGGCAATTGTTATATATTGTATATATGTTATAGACATAATCTAATATATTTGTATATATAATATACTGTACACATATTATGTATATATTTGTATATATGTTATATTTTATATCGCTATATTTAGTCTATTTATACCTGCATTGTCCTTCCATCCTTACACTTTCCATCATTGTAACTGAGCTACTGTGTTGAACAATTTCCCTTGTGGATCATTAAAGTTCGTCTAAGTCTAAGTCTAAGTTCTGCCATCCTAGTCACCGATGTTGTGTCTTTAGGCAAGACACTTAAGCCCACCCACATTTGTTTAAATGTACTTTAAAAATGTAGATAATGGGTCTCACAATGTAAAGTGCTATATAGATACGATTCACTACAACTGAAAAACATAACAAAACAAGCGAGGCTAACGGACCTTTATGTTTGACATGACAGCACATTTACTTCAAACCTTCAAATTCAAGCGACTTGTATTACACAAAGGCCAGTGTAATATATTGTATAGTTTGCATGTTTGTAGACAAAGCTCATTTATGTACATTATGTTTCAAGAAATTAAGTCCCTGCTCACAGTTCAAACACATTTTTTTTCAAGGGAATATTACCTCTGTCTATTGTTGTATAGCAGTACATTCAATACCTTACAGCAGGGGTGCTCATTACGTCGATCGCGAGCTACCGGTCGATCTCGGAGGGTGTGTCAGTCGATCACCAGCCAGGCATTAAAAAAATAGTCCTAAAAATGAGCGATCATAAATCTTCACTATGACGTCACTTTCGTCACTTGATTGACATTCACGGCACCCGAGGGTCTTCTGAGATGACGCTGGCTGCTGCCAGCTCATTAAAATTACCGACTGGAAGGCAAGAAACACTTTATTTCAACAGACTCTGGCGCCGTACCTGTCGTCAAAACTCCAAAGACCGACTGCACAGTTGCACAGTTGCGCTAACAAAATAAGAGTCTCAGAAAGCTGGCGTGCACAAGCTAGCAAGCTACGGAGTTTGCCGACAATGCATTTCTTGTAAAGTGTATACAAAGGAGTACGGAAGCTGGACAAATAAGATGCCAAAAGCCAACCACTTTCATGTGGTATTGGACAGAAAGGAGGACTTTTTTTCTCCTCCATTCGAAAATGCGGACATTATCAGCACCACTGTCTGATTCCTATCAATGCAAGTCATCAGAATCAGGTAATACACCAACTTATATTCTTGTCTTCATGAAAGAAAGGAATCTATATGTGTTAAACATGCTTGTATTATCTTTAAACACCTTTAACTTATTAACAATATTAACTATATGTGTTAAACATGCTTGTATTATCTTTAAACACCTTTAACTTATTAACAATATTAACTATATGTGTTAAACATGCTTGTATTATCATTAAACACCTTTAACTTGTTAACAATATTAACTATATGTATTAAACATGCTTGTATTATCATTAAACACCTTTAATTTTTTAACAATATTAACTATATGTGTTAAACATGCTTGCATTATCTTTAAACACCTTTAACTTGTTAACAAAAACATATATTTCATAAATAAGTAAATGTAAATTATATATATGAATGAGGTAGATCCCCACAACTTGATCAATTGAAAAGTAGCTCGCCTGCAGAAAAAGTGTGAGCACCCCTGCCTTACAGGAAATTAGACATGTCCTTTTCTATGTACCTCCTTTGACATTAAAGAATAATATGATTAGGCGGTGACAGTCACTCCAACTTAAAAAGTCAAACCAGGATTCTTGATAAAAAAAAACTGTCTCCAGACTGGAGCAAGTCCGCAGACATGAAGGTTGACTTTAAGACAAAATACTTCACAATTGGAACACTAATTGACTTGAAACCAGCTGTAGTAAAGCCGCTCAGGAAATATAATCATTCAATACAAATATGCACTTCTGTAACACAAATTAAATACATGAATTATGACATCCTATCTCAAGATTTGTAACTTTATTTTTTTTTAAACATATTTCTGACAATATTTATGTCCACAAGACGGAAAAACATGCGTTAGTTTGACCTTTTTTTGGGGGGGGAAAATTATAAAAAATATGTTAACACTATAAAATATGTTTTTATGACCTTCGGCAATGTGTTTACATATGCTAATATTGTTAAATGTATTGTAAAAACATTGAACCTCCTCACCTCAAAACAGACTTTTTTGAAACGGTATATCACAAAACATTGCTCAATTCTGATAACAACTAAATTTACATTCTAACATAAATATGAAAAAGTAATGCAAAAGTAAACAGACGCAACAATACTATTCATAGTATTCAAAATATAGCCAGTGATGGATAATGTCCAATTTAGTGGACACATTATAAATCACAATTTCATCAAATCACTAAATCAATATTTCAAACATGTAAGATTGATATTATCCATTCTCACCTTTTTTTTTATACCAAGATGGGTTTTGTACAATAGAAACAATGGACATATATGCCATTTCTGCTGTCGGCCATCTTATTTTTGTCAGGTCTTTGTGATCATGTTTTGTTTGGCTATGTTCTGTTTGGTTTTTGGACACTTTTACTTCCTGTTTTTTCACTCCCTTGTTTTGTTTCCATGAAGACCATTAGTTTCACCTGTCTTGTGTTTGGACTCACGCACCTGTCATTAATCATCCCTTCATTATTTAAGCTTGTAGTTGCGAGGCAGTCGGCCTGGCGACATTACTTCTGATACTCATGCCTGTTCATAGTTTATGCTTCATGCCATGCCACGTAAGTTTTGTTTTTTCATGTCACAGTTAGCGAGTTTTGTTTCATGTTCATAGTTTCTGCCTTTGTGCTAGTTTTTGTTTCTTATCCAAGTTTGTATCTCCGCCTTGTGCGCGCCTTTTGTTTTGTTCTTTTTGGAGTTAAGAATAAATCATGTCCTTACCTGCAAGCCTTGTCGTTTTGCACCCAGGGAAAGCAATCCACGCAGCGAGCCGCGAAAGCCTCGCAGCAAGCTGCTCCATAGTCCACGTCGTGACAATTTTAAGGGTTTTTTAAAACTTATCGGTGGCAGTGTATGGCAAGACACACGAGTGTCCACTGTAGCGACTGATGCCCAACTTTGATATTAAATCTCATACATATAGGAGGAAATGGCTTCCGAATATATGTCCACTGTCGTGACCACGGTGATTCACTGGGTTAAAAAAAATAACCCAAAAAACGTAAAATTGATATGTGCAATAATTGTTTGTGAAAAGTTGCTTTAACAGCTAAATATGTCATAAAAACATACTGAAACAAAATGAGGCAGATTTAGCACCAAACTAATTTCACCGTTGCCATAATATTTTCTGTGTGCATGTTGAACGTGTTCAGTATTTAAAGCTACATTATGGAAAAGGGAGCTTTTCCAAAAGTCTCCTATATATTTTCATTGCTTGGGCTCCTGACAAAAATGACTGATTTTGAGATTAGTGACACATCATTTTTCTTCCTACTCTAATTAATATTGTGCAGAATATGGCTAATTGAATAATGTCTTCAGATTGTGGTACCGCAATTTCGATGAGTTATAAAAAATCATGATCATCCATTGTTTTTAATCACATAATCTATATTAGCATTTAATTAGGCAAATCCATAGTTAAGTACTATATTCTCCCCTTTGGGTACTGACAGTCTTTTCCCAAAATGTTTTCAACATTTTCATATTTGACAACTCATGGAGAATACTCGTCTTATCAAAAACATTCTGTTAACTTGCACGCTTTCATCTCATTCTAAATGGGAGACAAAAGCTCGCTGTATTTTAAAGCAGCTGTCGTTTTCCAGTGCTTCCTGTCACTGTCATGCCTCAGTGGGAGTGATCAGAGTCGAGCAGATCTGGCATAGACCGGTTTCCACCTGTCAGCCAGTGATGAGAGGAACATTCCGAGTCGCTTCCTCGCCTCTAACGTCTTATGCTAATTTACTGGTTTAGTTAGTTTGATTTAAAACATCTCAGCACCAGTGATCTCGGTATTCTGGCTTTTAAGATGCTTTTACTATAGAAATGGGCTTAAAAGATGTTGCCGCACCATGTTTC
Source organism: Nerophis lumbriciformis (assembly GCF_033978685.3). Taxonomy (NCBI): domain Eukaryota; kingdom Metazoa; phylum Chordata; class Actinopteri; order Syngnathiformes; family Syngnathidae; genus Nerophis; species Nerophis lumbriciformis. The sequence goes on along the minus strand of NC_084582.2, from coordinate 13,260,792 downwards.
TTTACTTATTTTGTTGTAGTTCATTGACACCTGCATGCAAATGTATCGAGCATAGTGTCAAAAATGTGAAGTATGGTAAGTTTGGGTCAGTGGTTCTTAGCCTTGTTGGAGGTACCGAACCCCTCCGGTTTCATATGCGCATTCACCGAACCCGAACCGTAATCATATAATGATGTTGTTATATTAAAGAAATACTAATAAAGATATATTTTACAAACAGAAAGTTACAGGAATGTACACATAATCCCATGTTTACATCTCATTGTGCAACATGTGAATGTTTTAGTGAACTAAATGCGATATCTGAAAGGGATACACATTATTTCCAAAGTAGGACCCCCCACCCAGACATATACTATCGGTATCGGCTTTTTTTTTATCGGTATCGTTTTTTAATTTTTTATTAACATTATTTTTTTATTAAATCAACATAAAAAACACAAGATGCACTTACAATTAGTGCACCAACCCAAAAAAAACCCTCCCCCATTTACACTCATTCACACTCGTTCACACAAAAGGGTTATTAATATTCTGGTTCCTACATTATATATCAATACATATCAATACAGTCTGCAAGGGATACAGTCCGTAAGCACACATGATTGTGCGTGCTGCTGGTCCACAAATAGTACTAACCTTTAACAGTTAATTTTACTAATTTTCATTAATTACTAGTTTCTATTTAACTGTTTTACTTTCTTTTTTATTCAAGAAAATGTTTTTAATTTATTTATCTTATTTTATTTTATAAATTTTTTTTTTTAAAGTACCTTATCTTCACCATAACTGGTTGTCCAAATTAGGCATAATAATGTGTTAATTCCACGACTGTATATATTGGTTGATATCGGTATCGGTTGATATCGGTATCGGTAATAAAAGAGTTGGACAATATCGGAATATCGGATATCGGCAAAAAGCCATTATCGGACATCCCTAATTTTGATTAATGCTATCGATGTTGAGATGTTAGGTTGTTAGATGTTGGTTGTCTGTGAGACTTCCACTTTTTTTTATGATTGTTTCTGTTGTTAAAAAATTAGACATTCTGGATTATCAGATCGTGAGTTTAGGAGACAATCTTTGCATGTGTCATCAAGTTTGCACATGTTTTAGTACATGCAAACCTTTTGTAGATCAGGCCCTTTGTGTTCCAAACATGTATTTGCTCAGTTTTCTTGAAAAGTTTATGGAAAAAAATGTACTGTATGCAGGTAACACTTGTTGTTTCATAAAGATATCAATACAGAACATGCATACAAAAGCTGCCTGGAAGGAAAAGAGATGTTGTATCTGTCCTTGTTACATACTATAAGAACACATTAGATCAGAGGTGTCAAACTCATTTTAGCTCACGGGCCACATGGAGGAAAACCGTTCCCACGTCGGCTGGACTGGTAAAATCATGGCCTAATAACTTGGAAATAAAGTCAACTTCAGATGGTTTTCTTTGTTTTACTTTGGCCAACAATTGAACAAGCTGAACATGTACATATTACAAATAATACTCTTGGCAAAACACTTCAAGTTAGTTGAAAATTCTGAGGAAAAAAGTGCAGTTTCAAAAACACCATGAAGAACACAATGAACTCAGACTTTGTCTCAATGGTTTTACAAAGCCATCAAAGTATAAGCACTTCCTGTTTAGCATTCTCATGTTGGCAGTTCACAATTAAAGACTTGTTTGGGAAAAACAACCAAGTGTTTCCTCAAACCGCCGCATTGGTGACATCCGCAACTGGCACAGATTATTATCATCATTCAAATGTTGAATTTAGGATACAAACAAAACAATTATCAAAATGACACCATAACCGAAATCAAGGTAACATAACTACAAACTTAACCAAGGTGAACATGGTAGATTTAACATAAAACTGAACAAACAACAATTGTAGAAACAAACATTGTTTACAATGGAGTTCAGGGTACGCATCGTGCCGTCAACCAATTGCGAGCGCTGCAAGGAGCTCTAACTACAACGATGATGGTCATGTTGACTTAAGTCTTTGCATCTTACCGTTTCGTTATTTTATCCGTTGAGTGGATAATTTACAATGAAAGAAGGTACTGTGCGTCGCTACAGCATTAGTCTGCCGCCATCTGCTGCCAGCCACAACAGGAGCAGCTGATTGCTTGCAACTGTGTTGATTGGAGTAGGTATAGCCAATCCACAGGGCGCTTAAAATCAGCTGACACGTCATCTATAAGCAGTGTCATGTGTCCCGTGCGTTACACTTGAATTGCTATTGCAACATCCAGTGGACCCTTTTAGACAGCAGTTTCTTTTATTAAAAAGTTGCAGCTCATTTGTAAACTTAGAAACCTTATCCTGCGAGCCACAGGCCGTACTCTTGACATCCCTGCATTAGACCCAAACCAGTGGTTCTTAACCTGGGTTTGATCGAACCCCAGGGGTTCGGTGAGTCGGCCTCAGGGGTTCGGCAGAGCCTCCGCCGCGGAGGTCAAGACACACCCGACTCATCGTGTAAATAAAAACTTCTCCTTGTCGGCGTATTATGGATACTCCCAATCAATGTTCCCTCTAATTTTCCATATGGAATCGCAAAAACTCCTTGAGCATTCAGTGGAGCACATGTGAACGACGTCAGACGTGCACATGCACTGTGGTCAAACCTGCAGCACACCTGTCCCAAACCTGACTAAATAACAAGTTCAATGTTTTACTATTGTAATCAAATGACAGCAGTAATTTCCATGAGATTATTTTCTGATAAAAGTGTTTTGACCCACTCACAATGACTATAACATATTGTTTTTCATGAGCTGTGTACTAGTAGATATTACATTTTAACGCATTTATCGACCAATAATATCAGCAGGCCGATATTATCGGACATCTCTAATCAAAATAACAGGCTGAATTTCTAATGCAATATATGGTCAACTCTGGGCAGCTGCAATGTTTATGGACGTAATAAACACATTTGACACAATAATCGTAATTTCTTAATTAACAAACTTGTCAAGACTTGGACTTTGGCGTGGTTTGTTCTCCCGAGGAGCAAATGATTTGGACCAGACATGACGTGCAGGTGAATACATATTTAATTTTAACACTCAAAAAAAGAATAAACAAAAGGCGCGCACAATGGCGGAAATACAAAACTTGACTATAAACACAAAACTTGCACAAAGGCAGAAACTATGAACAATGAAACAAAACTTGCAAACTATGGCATGAATGAAGAAAACTTACTTGGACGAGAAAACGGCATGAAAAAAGAGCAGCAAGGGTCATAAGGGTGTGTGGAGAGTGTGATGTTGCCAGACAGACAGCCTGGCAACTCGAAGCTTAAATAATAGTGACATGATTGGTGACAGGTGTGTGTGAGTCAAAACGTGGAACAGGTGAAACTAATGGGTGACCATGGAAACCAAAACAAACTCACAGGTACACAAGCAATACCAAAAGGAGTCCACAACTAACAGAAAACACAAAAACATGATCCGGACCACGGATCATGACAAAACTAGAATGATATGGCACCAGAGGGTTGGTCTTGGACTCGGTAAGAAGTTACTTCATCAACAGGAAGCAATATGTGAAGCTCGGCGAACACCCGTCTACAACGCTAGAGGTATATTTCGGTATACCCGAGGGATTAATACTGCATGGGACCAAAATTGTTCAATCGCTATATTAAGGACATCTGTAAAGTTACAAAAGACTTAAAGCTAGCAGACGATACGACCACATTTTTGTTCAGAAGAGAACACACAGAAGCAATCAAAAATAATAACAGATGTGAATACATAAAAAACTAAAATAATGCTGTTTGGTAAGAGTCGGAAACACAGTTAAACATGACTACAAATAGACAGAGTAGACATTGACACAGTAAAGTGTATCAACTTTCTATTTGTGATAATAAGAAGTATAACTAAGATGCTACGAGGCAAAAAAAAAAAGCCTAGTTCCTGTTACTTTGTTTTAACGTGTTATGCATGTCATCTGTGTATGACATTGTTACAGGAACAGACAGCAGTTTTTGCGTTTTGAAGCCAAAAGTTATATTTTAAGTGGAAACACTTCCTTGTGTTGTCTTGCCTGTAAATTCTTCGCCCGTCAAAAATGTTCAATTACTGTCAGACAATGCAGCTTTCATTTCCGAAAGACACAAAGGCCAATATGTTTTCTGCCTCTGACTGTTTAATAGCTAAAAAAGCTTTTTGATTCAGCTTGTTTGTTTGTTAATCGAAGACAACGCTTCTTTGGATATACCACTTGATAAGACATGTTTTATTTTTCTTGCAAATGCATTTTCAATGAATGCTTTCAATGCCGTGAACCCTATAGGTGAATAAACATGTTAGGTACAACGTCAGTTACCATTTGGTGTATATGTTATGGACGATTACAAAAAGATAGAAGTAATAATGCATTACTCATAGAACTTTTGCATTTAAATGACATGGCAACATGCAATGGCAAGGTCAATTGTGATTAAGCAATTATTAAAGGGGAACATTATCACCAGACCTATGTAAGGGTCAATATATACCTTGATGTTGCAGAAAAAAGACCATATATTTTTTTAACCGATTTCCGAACTCTAAATGGGTGAATTTTAGCGAATTAAACGCCTTTCTATTATTCGCTCTCGGAGCGATGACGTCACAACGTGACGTCACATCGGGAAGCAATCCGCCATTTTCTCAAACACCGAGTCAAATCAGCTCTGTTATTTTCCGTTTTTTCGACTGTTTTCCGTAACTTGGAGACATCATGCCTCGTCGGTGTGTTATCGGATGGTGCAACAACACGAACCGGGACGGATTCAAGTTGCACCAGTGGCCCAAAGATGCGAAAGTGGCAAGAAATTGGACGTTTGTTCCGCACACTTTACCGACGAAAGCTATGCTACGACAGAGATGGCAAGTCTGTGTGGATATCCTGCGACACTCAAAGCAGATGCATTTCCAACGATAAAGTCAAAGAAATCTGCCGCCAGACCCCCATTGAATCTGCCGGAGTGTGTGAGCAATTCAGGGACAAAGGACCTCGGTAGCACAGCAAGCAATGGCGGCAGTTTGTTCCCGCAGACGAGCGAGCTAAACCCCCTGGATGTCTTGGCTCACACCGTCCCTTATGCCACCGAAGATGATCAAGAGAAGAATATCAACCCTACCTTCCCTGGCCTGCTGACATCAACTCCAAAACTAGACAGATCAGCTTTCAGGAAAAGAGAGCGGATGAGGGTATGTCTGCAGAATATATTAATTGATGAAAATTGGGCTGTCTGCACTCTCAAAGTGCATGTTGTTGCCAAATGTATTTCATATGCTGTAAACCTAGTTCATAGTTGTTAGTTTCCTTTAATGCCAAACAAACACATACCAATCGTTGGTTAGAAGGCGATCGCCAAATTCGTCCTCGCTTTCTCCCGTGTCGCTGGCTGTCGTGTCGTTTTCGTCGGTTTGGCTTGCATACGGTTCAAACCGATATGGCTCAATAGCTTCAGTTTCTTCTTCAATTTCGTTTTCGCTACCTGCCTCCACACTACAACCATCCGTTTCAATACATGCGTAATCTGTTGAATCGCTTAAGCCGCTGAAATCCGAGTCTGAATCGGAGCTAATGTCGCTATAGCTTGCTGTTCTATGCGCCATGTTTGTTTGTGTTGGCATCACTGTGTGACGTCACAGGAAAATGGACGGGTGTATATAACGATGGTTAAAATCAGGCACTTTGAAGCTTTTTTTAGGGATATTGCGTGATGGGTAACATTTTGAAAAAAACTTTGAAAAATAAAATAAGCCACTGGGAAATGATTTTTAATGGTTTTAACCCTTCTGAAATTGTGATAATGTTCCCCTTTAACGTTCACTCAAGTGATTGATGGCTTCAGTCTGTTTGCAAGTCACATCAACCACTAAGTTAGTTGTCTATGCTCAATTGGTAATGTTGCTCATTTAAGAATGATGTAATGGAATCCTCATGATGGTGCACAGGCTTGCTGTTATTGCTGTATTTCAGCCGTCTATCATATTAACACGCCTACTTTTCCATAGTTCCCTGCACCCTAAGGCCCCGTTTACACTGCACACCAAATCTTATTTTTTTGCCTTCAAGTGACACATAAACTATATTTTTTGCCAGTCTAAAGGCTGATCTTGTCCTACCAGATTTGGGCCACCTCAGTAGATCGTCAAAATCCGATTTGAATCTGATTTTGTCAAATGTGACTGTGACTATATATATATATATATATATATCAGTGGTTCTTATCTTTGTTGGAGGTACCGTACCCCACCAGTTTCATATGTGCATTCATCGAACCCGAACCGTAATCATAAAATGATGTTATTATATTAAAGAAATACTAATAAAGGTATATTTTACAAACAGAAAGTTACAGGAATGTACACATGATCCCATGTTTACATCTCATTGTGCCACATGTGAATGTTTTAGTGGGAACTAAATGCGATATCTGAAAGGGGTACACATTATTTCCAAAGTAGGACCCCCCCCCCCCCACCCCCCCCCACCCAGACATATAATACTAGTACACAGCTCATGAAAAACAATATGTTATAGTCATTGTAAGTGGGCCAAAACACTTATATTAGAAAATAATCTCATGGAAATGACTGCTGTCATTTGATTACAATAATAAAACATTGAACTTGTTCTTTAGTCAGGTTGGGGACGGGTGTGCTACAGGTCTGACGTCGCTCACATGTGCTCCACTGAATGCCCAAGGAGTTTTTGCGTTTGCTCACGCATATGGAAAATTAGAGGGAACATTGTTTGCGGGTATCCATAATACGCCGACAGGGAGAAGTTTTTATTTACACGATGAGTCGGGCGTGTCTTGACCTCCGCGGCGGAGGCTCTGCCGAACCCCTGAGGCCGACTCACCGAACCCCTAGGGTTCGATCGAACCCAGGTTAAGAACCACTGATATATATGAAGATATATATGTCATATAGTTTCATTCCAAAGATGATAGCGATTGCTTACATGTTACGTACATTCCGTAAGTTGATTATGTAAGTGAGTTGAAAGAAAAACAAAGTTAACGTACAAACCCCAAAACCAGTGAAGTTGGCACGTTGTGTAAATGGTAAATAAAAACAAAATACAATGATTTGCAAATCCTTTTCAACCTATATTCAATTGAATAGACTACAAAGACAAGATACTTAACGTTCAAACTGGAAAACGTTATGTTATTTTTTGCAAATATTAGCTCATTTGGACTTTGATGCCTGCAACATGTTTCAAAAAAGCTGGCACAAGTGGCAAAAAAACTGAGAAAGTCTGTAGTTCAGACCTGTCTCCCATTGAAAATGTGTGGCGCAATATGAATCCTAAAATACCACAACGGAGACCCCGGACTGTTGAACAACTTAAGCTGGACATCAAGCGAGAATGGGAAATTATTCCACCTGAAAAGCTTCAAAAATTGGTCTCCTCAGTTTCCAAATATTTACTGAATATTGTTAAAAGGAAAGGCCATGTAACACAGTGGTAGAAATGCCTCTCTGCCAACTTTTTTGCAATGTGCTGCTGCCATTTAATTCTAAGTTAATGATTATTTGCACACAAAAAAATAGTTTCTAAGTTCGAACATTAAATATCTTGTCTTTGCAGTCTATTCAATTGAATATAAGTTGAAAAGGATTTGCAAATCATTGTATTCTGTTTTTATTTACGAATTACACAACGTGCCAACTGGTTTTTGGTTTTGTAGATCCACGCTGACGTCCTTGTTCCTCTACTCGACAGCCATAAGCAGATTAGAACCCTCCCGAATATATTACACTACATATATCCATTTATATATTACTTCAATTTATTTTCACGTAAAAACCCCCCCCACTAATTTTTAAGCTGTGGCGACTTTTATTTTATTTGGTAGTAGTAGTGGCAGCGACTTCCTTGTTCATTTAAGGAAATCCAGTCAACTTTCTTTGTTTTCGCTTTTTGAAACTACCATATTTTTCGGACTATAAGTCGCTCCGGAGTATAAGTCGCTCCGGAGTATAAGTCCCACCGGCCGAAAATGCATAATAAAGAAGGAAAAAAACGTATATAAGTCGTACTGGAGTATAAGTCGCATTTTTTGGGGTAATATATTTGATAAAACCCAACACCAAGAATAGACATTTGAAAGGCAATTTAAAATAAATAAACCATCAATCATCAATCAATCAATCTTTATTTATATAGCCCTAAATCACAAGTGTCTCAAAGGGCTGCTAAATAAAGAATAGTGAAAAACAGGCTGAATAAGTGTATGTTATATGAGGCATAAATAACCAACTGAGAATGTGCCTGGTATGTTAACGTAACATATTATGGTAAGAGTCATTCAAATAACTATAACATATAGAACATGCTATACGTTTACCAAACAATCTGTCACTCATAATCGCTAAATCCCATGAAAACTTATACGTCTAGTCTCTTACGTGAATGAGCTAAATAATATTATTTGATATTTTACGGTAATGTGTTAATAATTTCACACATAGGTCCGCTCCTGAGTATAAGTCGCACCCCCGGCCAAACTATGAAAAAAACTGCGACTTATAGTCCGAAAAATATGGTACACATGCAAGTGACGTCATGGCCACATTGGAGCCCGTGCGCATTTATACTGAAATCTATGGTTGTACAGTATACCGGTACTGGAATAGTATCGCGGTACTAATGAATCAAAAACGGTTTGAAAAGTACTGGCGCGTCATAGTAGTATCTAGCCGATACTACTATGATTACATCGATATTTTTTATCGTCACAAAACTTTAGGAAATATGTCCCTGAACACATGAGGAATTTGAATATGACCAATGTATGATCCTGTAACGACTTGGTATCGGATCAATACCTAAATTTGTGGTATCATCCAAAACTAATATAAAGTATCCAAAAAACAGAAGAATAAGTTACATTAGTGTAGATATAACATGTTAAAAGAGAAATTAACCAGATATTAACAGTAAATGAGCAAGTGGATTAATAATCCATTTTTACAGTTTGTCCCTCATGATGTTGACAAAATAGAATGATAAATGACAATATGTTACTGCATATGTCAGCAGCCAAATTAGGAACCTTTGTTAGTTTACTTACTACTAAAAGACAAGTTGTCTAGTATGTTCACTATTTTATTTAAGGACAAACTTGTTTTTTGATTGCAATAAGAAACATATGTTTAATGTACCGTAAGATTTTTTGTTCAAATAAAGCCAATAATGCAATTTTTTGTGGTCCCCTTTATTTAGAAAAGTACCAAAAAGTATCGAAATACATTTTGCTACCGGTACTAAAATATTGATAATATTGACAACACTACTGGAATCTCATAAAGATCACATTTTACTTGCAGTGTAAACAGTCAGATGGATTAAATCTGTTTTTGGCCACGTTGGCCTGCAGTGTAAACATAGTATGAAATACATAAGACTGGTTAAATGCTGGTAGGTTTTGTCAGTACATGACACATACATGCTTTGGTGTTAAAAACAAAAACAAATCTATGGATTTGTACTTCCCAACATGGCTTACACTCGCACATGAAGCGGTGTCAAGCTCTTCTTTTCACTGCTACTTTAAAAGTCTGATTTCAACTAATTCATAAATTTTCTTCACCCCTGCGGCTCCCACTTCACTTCAAAGGAGAAGAAGACACAGGTGGAGTTCATTGCATATTGAATAGTCGGACACTAATGAGAATTTCGAAGAAATTATGTCTGATGTGAAAGAGAACATTAACTGTAACTCTGATACAGATATGTCCTTTATATAGTACGGACTACAAATGATCCTAAATAATCCAAATACATTGTGACCAACTCATCAAATCCTAGTCCACCATGTGTTCTTATTGCTAAAAAGTGTTCGCCTAAATCTAAGTTGCCAACCTTCCTATTTTTACCAGGAAATCTCGTTTTTGTCCTTCATTGCTGGCGTCTCCCTGGTCTCGTTTTTTTTCCTCATGTTTTCGTAAATATCTTGACGAATAGGATACTTATTGTCTTAACCTAAAGAAGATCAGGCAGCTCACACATCCTCGTACTTTCTGGAACATTGAGGAAGAAATGACGTGAGCATACTTGCCAACCTTGAGACCTCCGATTTCGGGGGGTGGGGGGTGGGGTGGGGGCGTGGTTGGGGGCGTGGTTAAGAGGGGAGGAGTATATTTACAGCTAGAATTCACCAAATCAAGTATTTCATATATATATATATATATATATATATATATATATATATATATATATATATATATATATATATAAGAAATACTTGACCTTCGGTGAATTCTAGCTATGTATATATATATATATATATATATATATATATATATATATATATATATATATATATATATATATATATATATATATATATAAATGAAATAAATACTTGAATTTCAGTGTTCATTTATTTACACATATACACACACATAACACTCATCTACTCATTGTTGAGTTAAGGGTTGAATTGTCCATCCTTGTTCTATTCTTTGTCACTATTTTTCTAATCATGCTGAACACCCTCTCTGATGATGCATTGCTGTGTGGCACGCACAAAAAGTGCTTTCATCAAATGCGCTGTAGTCTGGAATCTTCCATCTCTCCCTAGCATGGCCCAAAACCGGTCAATCTTTGCTTCCTGAGGAAGATCTTCCCTGCCAAGCACTTGGTAGTCCACTACTTCTTCCCGGAGGCTATCCAGGTCCAATCGCAGCTGCAGGCGTATTTCTTCATCTTACTCGTCATCGGTGTCGCCACGGCTGTATCTTCCTCGTTCTTCTGCTTCGTCTCCTTGTTGTGTGCGCAGTTGTGCACTGCACTCTCTAAAAGCCGTATATGTTATTGTCACATATGCATGTACAGTAGATGGCAGTATTGTCCTGTTTAAGAGTGTCACAACATTGCTATTTACGGCAGACGAACTGCTTTACGGTAGACGAAAACATGACTGCTGTTGTGTGTTGTTACTGCGCTGGGAGGACGTTAATGAAACTGCCTAACAATAAACCCACATTAGAAACCAAGAACTCGTCCTCGATCATTCTACAGTTATAATGTGATTGGGCAGGCACGCTGTTTATATTGTGGGAAAGCGGACGTGAAAACAGGCTGTCAACACGTCACTCAGGTTAGCTTGGAGCTGGAGGGGGCGTGGCCTCTAGCTCCGCCTGAATTTCGGGAGGTTTTCGGGAGAAAATTTGTCCCGGGAGGTTTTCGGGAGAGGCGCTGAATTTCGGGAGTCTCCCGGAAAATCCGGGAGGGTTGGCAAGTATGGACGTGAGACAGCTTGAAAGATTTCTCATATATAAGCTAAAAATGTTGATTTACACAATATTAGAGTGTTTCTCACTCCTAACTCTAGTCTACACCCATTAGCTGCTATACATGTGTGTTAGAGTGAATAGTTTAGTTAAAAGTGTGATATGGAAAGGTTTTTTTTTTGTACAGATTTTGGCTGCACACGTCTATTAGCATCAGGTGGACACATTGAAAAATATAAAATATTTACAAAGGTGTTTGTGTTTTTTCACAAATTTAACAAAAGACAGTACCAATGCATAGAGTACATTTTAAAAAAGAAAAATGTTTTTGTAAATGTAATACATTTTTGAATTTCATATACTATAAGGCTTCCTGTGTAATGAAGGAGGACTTGTGTGACAAAACAATTAAATGTCATAGTCGAGCAATAGATTTTTTTTCGCTTGTATCATGAACTCCTGTCCTTTACCCACCTCTGCTTTCCTTTCACTTTTCCTCCCTGTATTTCTATGAAGCCAGTGAAGTACGCGATCAAAGAGCAATCTTTCCTTCCTCTTTCAGAAACAAAGAGACTAGAGAAACAAAGGCCCCACACAGTCCGTCTGCCACAAATAACCTCTTCATAGATCTACACCGCCTGAAGTCAGCTTATGGCAGCAAGAAAAAAAAAGTGAGGGTGGCACATTTGTTTGAGAGAGCATTGTGCATCCTGGCTTTCTATTGTGAACCAGGCAGCGCTTCATTATCTCCTAATCACATCCAAATAACATGACACATATAGAATGACTTGCCTCAAAAACAATAAAACAAGGAAACAGATCAATACAGACACATATACACTGAATTGGAATACAATTGTACCGTATTTTACGGACTATAAGCCGCTATTTTTCCCCCAACGCTTTGAAACCTGCGGCTTATAAAACGGTGCGGCTAATTTATGGATTTTTCTTCGCTAACGGCCATACTGTTTTATATTCAACAAATAGTTTTCAAAATATACCGACAGACATACTGAATAGGGTGTTATAGTTTGTGCTATGATGCCATCTTTTGGACAAGTTTGCTCACTGCAGGTGCTGCGGGTTGACAATGTACTTCCAGTTTTGCGCCTTGAATCGCAAGTATTCGTACAGAGTGTTTTCGCTGGAAATTATTTATTCACATCACTCCAAGCAACATGTATATTTTCAACAGTTCAGACTTACTTAACCATCCCACGTATGATGTCTGTAGGAGTGTTTGCATGCATATTTGTACGTGCTATTGCAGTGTAATCAAGTTAGCGTCGTTAGCATTAGCGAATATGCTAACACGGTTACAAGTATCTGTGTTAGTATTATTAACTTACAATGGCATTCTTTTTGTGTTGTTTCAGTTTCTTAATATCACCATAACTTCACCGTGTAGTTATTGAGTCTGTTTGGCTGGTTGGAGAACGAGCTTCCACAGCTACTGGGTCCATGACGATGAATTATGTTATGATTGTACAGCCATCTTACTGCTGTGTTACAGGCACCGTTTGGAAACAATTAAGGTATGCAAATAAATATTTACTAAATCTTTCGTACCATTACATATCTGCGATTTATAGTCCGGTTTGGCTAATGTATGTAAAAAATATGTTTTCTTCTAAAATTTGGTGGGTGCAGTTTGCAGTAAATTCCGGAAAGTTCTGTGTTTATCCGTACAAACCACTGTATGAGTTGCTGACATCAGCACTTAGCATAAAATCCCCTACTTATTCAAATTCAACTTATTACCCTACACTTTGAACTGTGCACTTTGTACAATGCTGCAGCTAATTAATGGATTTTTCAAGCTTCAAGAGTTTCACGTGCCTCCAATAAATGTTGCCTCATCACATCAGACCAATAAAATTGCCGAACGGTCATGGCAAAGACACAACAAAATGGATACAATGTCGCTTTCAATCTGAAGGCGTTCGACCTGGCTATCGAAAAAGGAAATAGAGCTGCTGCATGGAAACGGAAATCCATTATGGCCAACGTGTTTCAAAAGACTGGACTGCTGTACTTTAAATGAATGAAGGCATATAAAAGGCATCAGGTGCTCTTGGACAGACCGGATGCAGAAACTGATGTCAGACGCCACCTAGACCACTTGTTGTCTATATTGTTTTGCTGCGGAGCCACTACATGAATCACATTGTAATTTTTACCCTGCGGAAAACTTGGATGAAACAGACAATTACCAGGAAGACTTGAATTGGATGCGCCTTACCATAAGTTTGTCTTAGGGCGTTCAATCGTTCGCAACTGAACTGCTTGGTTTCATCTTGGAAGACATCTCGCCGCTCATCCAAGAATCAATCAATCAATCAATCAATGTTTATTTATATAGCCCTAAATCACAAAAGTCTCAAAGGGCTGTACAAGCCACAACAACATCCTCGGTACAGAGCCCACATAAGGGACGTCGATGTGAATGACTATGAGAAACCGCATATGTGGGTAACCACCCCTCTCTAGGGGAGACCGAAAGCAATGGATGTCGAGTGACATAATATTGTGGAAGAACAGTCCTTAGTGGATCTAACATAGTAGTGAGAGTCCAGTCCATAGTAGGGCCAGCAGGAGACCAGCAGGAGACCATCCCGAGCGGAGACGGGTCAGCAGCACAGAGGTGTCCCCAACCGATGAAGGCTTCATCAGTTCGTGATCTAGTCCATCCGTTGGTGCCAAAACCCAAAATATTTACTCTCCAAAAACCAGGAGGGTGTGTCTGGGCAAGGATGGTTTTGGAGTGAGAAAAATAACTGTTTTGATGCAAACGAGCAATCCTACTGTCAAAGCCAACGACAGTCGTTGAAGTGTAAATTCCCCTCGTTAGCATTGAGGTATTGTGTGGCAGAACGATCGCCGAGGATCGACTACTACCAGTCCAAAATAGTCGAAATCCACTCTATTCCGTTGTAAACAAACTGCACAAATGGCATTCTGGTCACGGGAGGTGACCAGAATGTTTCCAACTCCTGTTATTTATTGGAGGCTAAATTGCAAAATCTTTTAGGAATGGTTGAAAGGACAGTGTTGTATGTGGGAGACAGGTGGTGTCGCAGACCACCTACTCTGTTCAAGGATGGTTTTTCAACCTTGACATTTTCAACCTTCCCTCATTTCTTTTTCGTACCATCTGTCCTCCCTGTCCACAATCTGTAAATGTTTGTTCTCAAAGCTGAGTCTTGGTCTGAAGAGTTTGCCCGTTTATGCTGTGCCATGTGTTGGCTTTGTGGTTGTTTTGTTTTAAAAACAATACAAAACTTAGCCGATGTTGTAGTAGGCAAACTTGATGATGATTCTTCTTGGCTTGTCGCGTTTGAGTTTGGATCTCAAGGAATGGCTTCTGTCGATGTCTCAAGCTATCACGTTAATGTTCAAGTTATTTTTAATAACTTCCATCACCACTTCATCTGTACCTTCACTGTCATAAACGACCAAACAGTTCCGTCTGGAGTGTTGTTCTTGTTCATCTAAAGCAGTCGTGTCAAGGTCAAGGCCTGCGGGCCAAATCTAGCCCAACCAAAAAGGGGAGTGGGTGCAGCGGTCAAAAGTCTGGCAGCTGCAATTTGTACCGTCTGAAGTCTCTTTAGTGTTGACTTGTTGAAAAGAGTGAAGAGAGAATTGCAATAGTCAATACGAGATGAAATGAACGAGTGAATGATCATTTCGATATCCAATTTTGACAGCAAATTTCTCACTTTAGAAATATTTCTGAGATGATAAAAACTGTTTTTGGTCAGTTGACGACAGTCACCCTCGAAAGACATTGACTGGATCAAACACAACCCCAAGGTTTCTGAGGCTGCTTTTAACAGATGCACCCAGAGCACCAAGGGAGTTCTTGATCAGGGGGATCTTTTTATCGGGAGCAATTATCAGAGTTTCCGTTTTGTTAGAATGTATCTGGAGGCAATTTGAGGACAACCAGTTTTGATACAGGATACGCAGTCCAAGAACTCAGATAAAAAGTTAAACTCTGAATCATTAAAGGAGCAAAACAGTTGAATATCATCTGCATAGAAATGATAACAACAATTTTTGACACTACTGATCAACCTCCCAAAAGGCATCAGATACAACAAAAATAAAACAGGCACCAGAACAGAACCCTGGCCCACACCACATGACAGGTTGGACACAAGTTCTTCCATTTATATAAGAAGTAAACCTCTGGAGAACATCACCAGAAAACCCCATCTCAGATTTGAGGCGAAATATTAGTATACTGTGATCCACAGTATCAAAGGCAGATGTCAAATTGAGTACAACCAAAACTGTCTCGCGACCAGAGTCAGCGGCCATCATCACGTCACTGGAAACTTTCAAAAGAGCTGTTTCGGTGGAATGAAATGACCTAAAGCCAGATTGGTATTTATCATACAAATTGTGCTGTTCCAAAAATGAGGTTAGCTGCTTAGCTACCAGAGAGGGAAGGGGAGTTTTGATATGGGCCGATAATTTATAGGCTACACTGTATCAAGATTAGGTTTTTTAAGAATGGGATTCACCACAGCATGCTTAAAAAAGCTGGGGATCGAGCCAGACTAAAGTGAAAGGTTTATCAATTTTAGCACCCAAGGACCAACAACATCAAAAACATTTAAGAGGGAACCATGTGGGTTTCATTTTGCCCACTAAAACCTGAATTTCCTGTAGGCTGACAGGAGTAAAGGAAGACCATGATTAACACACAGGGGCTGGTGTAGTGCACAAACTATCCAAGGGATGACTAATACTGGCCCTTATGTCTTGCACTTTGTTCACAAACAAGTTCAAACATCTATTACAGTCATCCTGTGTGAACACAGGCACCTGAAGAGATGGAGGTGGAACAAGATTTTCAATAGCGTCAAATAAGATTTTAGGGTTTTTCTAATAAGCGGTAGAAAATGGATGGATGGATGGAGATTTCAAAAGAAAGCTGAGCGAGCACTTTTCATCATTTCATTTAGCTCCATTATTATTTCTTTAAAATAGAGTCTATGAACCTCTAATTTTCTTGCTTTTCCGACAGCTTCTCCTAAAGCTGGAAATGGCTTCATTCATCTATGGACAAAGTTTTTTTATAAGAGCCTAGAGTGTTTTAAGCTGGTGCTACTGTGTTCAAAACAGTCGGACAATGATTGAAGTTTGTCATAAATGTATCAACATCATCACAGCTTGCAAAAAAGACAGGGAAACAAGCAAATTAATTCTAACACAAATGTTTGGAATATATGTTTATACAGGGGTGTTGCAACTTTTTCAACAAGGGCCACAAAATAAAAAGTATGCATGGGCTGTTTTGATATATTTATATTTTGTAGGAAGAAAGGCTAAAACAGACATTTAAAGACACAACTTAGTGTCAGCTTTATGGTGACAAAGTGTACTATTATTAATGATTACAGGGGTAAAAAAAAAGCAGTAAGAATGTAATATAAAAGAGCATGGTCAGTTTACATTAAGGAGAACCCCTAAATGTTCACTCTTACTTGTGAAAAGTAATCCTCTGTGCCCTGTTTCTCACGGTCCGCCAATTTGTACAAGAATACGGAGCACAATTCTCTAACATCTTTTTCCTTCTTTCTTTTTGTTTTATAACACCAGTCTCGGCAGGTAGAGGAGGTTCTGGAGATCCTGCAACCAGAGGCCCTTAAAAAACTTCAAAAGATAAATAAATTGGAGAAAAAAAAGGTAGATGCGAACAACGAACGCTGGAATACCAAGAGTAAGTAATGAAGATACTAAGATCTAACATTATTATATTGTAGATGTTTACATTTAAGCAATCTCTTTCAGAGAAAGAAACAAGAAAATATGAGAAACTTGTAAACCAGGTATTAGAACTCCAACAGCAGCTCTGTGAGTGAGGTGGTGACTGTCTCCTTTCTAACATCAATCAATCATTTAATCAATCAATGTTTACTTATATAGCCCTAAATCACGAGTGTCTCAAAGGGCTGCACAAGCCACAATGACATCCTCGGCTCAGATCCCACATCAGGGCAATAAAAAACTAAACCCAATGGGATGACAATGAGAAACCTTGGGAGGACCGCAGATGTGGGGGTCCCCAACCCTGGCAACCGGTACAATGGACGTCAAGTGGATCTAGCATAATATTGTGAGAGTCCAGTCCATAGTGGATCTAACATAATAGTGTGAGAGTCCAGTCCATAGTGGGGCCAGCAGGAAGTCATCTTGAGTGGAGACAGGTCAGCAGCGCAGAGACGTCCCCAACTGATGCACAGATGAGTGGTCCACCCTGGGTCCCGACTTTGGACAGCTAGCGCCCATCTGTGGTCACCGAATATGTGCCCCCCCCCTCTTCACGAAGGAGAGGGGGGCAGAGCAGAAAAGAAACGGCAGATCAACTGGTCTAAAAGGGGGGTCTATTTAACATGTGTTTTCATGTTTTATTTCAACCGGAAATAGCACCAGTAGGTTCACTGCATTGCAGCAGCAACCCATCAACCACTTCCCCAGCTATGGGTAAATAGTGGGCAGATGGGGCTCCGCCATGGTAGGCAATCTATCTAGGAGAAGGTCAAAACCACAGGCGTTTCTTGCGCCTGGTTCCGCATCTGAAGGTGTGCAGTTAGGGCGGATGAAGGCGGTAAGCCTGAAACGGCCAGAGTATGGCTGTGAGGAGCTGCGCCCCACAGTCATTATTAATGCGCAATGTATAGCTTCCATGGAGACATAAGACACAGATAATCCTATACTTTAAGCAGCGGGAGTCCGCAGGAGCCACGCAGCGGATTGTGGTGCTCGTCCTCCCTCGGGATGGCATTATGACAACTAGACCCCAAACCCTTTATTCCACGGAGGGAGGGTTCAGTTTAACCACAGCTCACTGTCCAATGCACTCTGGCGCTTTAGGACGCCATGTATTATGGCAACCTACAACGCTAACACAGTGAGGGAAGAGGCGAGGTTGGAAGAACTGGCACTGTGCCAGTGGACTCAAGGATCCTCGCGGGAACTTAGTTCTCATATGGTGTACCGTAAGCGACAACCTTTATGCTCTATCCTTGTTTCCTCTCAGTGGCTTGATTTGTTCCTTTGTCTTTTCCCGTGTTTCAGCAGTGTTTTCCTTCCGTTGCCCTGGATCTCGACTGCCTCCCTCGTTCCTCGGCTCCTCGCTCGCCCCTGGACTCTGACGCCTCTCTCTCGCCCCGGATCACCTGCCTGCCCCATGGACTGCCTCGTTCCTTCGAGTTCGCTCTCGTCAACACTTGGTAAAACACACTTCAGCTAACACCACACACTCTTGTATTTTGGTCACACACTCCATTCTATAGTTTAGTAGTATTGTTTGTTATTATTATATATACATTGACTATATATATAATAAATTATTGAACATTACTTCCCTCTGGTGTCTGAGCCGTCAACTCCCCTCTGCAAACCATAACAGCTGGCCCCACTATGGACTGGACTCTCACTATTATGTTGGATCCACTATGGACTGGACTTTCACAACATTATGCTAGACCCACTCGACGTCCATTGCATCCGGTCTCCCCTGGGGGGTGGGGGGGGTCACCCACGGGGGGGGGGGGGGGGGGGTCACCCACATCTGCGATCCTCTCCAAGGTTTCTCTTAGTCATTCACATTGACATCCCACTGGGTTGTGAGTTTTTCCTTGCCCTTATGTGGGATCTGAACCGAGGATGTCGTTGTGGCTTGTGCAGCCCTTTGAGACACTTGTGATTTAGGGCTATATAAATAAACATTGATTGATTGATTGATTGATGTATACATATGAGAGAGAGATATTTATGTTTTTTTTAAATGTTTTTTTTTTTAATTAAGAATCGTTACAAATAAGAATTGCGATTAATATGAGATAATAACCCCTACTATTTACCACTAGTTATTTGGATCTAAGTAGATCAAGCCCTAAATGTAGATATGCTTAAATAGAGAAGGAATGCCTGGGAGTTGTTCGGCCGAGAAAAGTTACTGTACATATGGCCTTCCCACCTTCACAGTCAAAACAGACTATCGTCCCCTAGTTGCCATCTTTAAAAGTAATTTAAAAGAGATATCACCAAAATACAACCCATGGTAATTAAGATGCAGATATAATGACTTTAAGTATTTAACTAATTAATGAATCTGAATAGCAAAAGCTCAAAAGTGCAGTGACCAGTGTGCAGTACTACATATCATCACAGAACCAAAGAGCTTTCCAAAGTCAAACAGGTAGTTTGGATCAAAATTTTTAGGGATTTATCGGGGAAAAAATGTACACACAAATACATCAAATGTAAAAACTGTGATAAATATACTGTACTTGTAGGTGTGTGTTATGACACTGACAGCAACACAGGGATCAGCAGACTAGTGAATAGAAAATTGCAGCGTTCAACCTGTCAGATAAATACATTTACAACGCTAAAGTTTGGGTATCAACCTAAGTTTTATGGTGGAAAAGTGTTTTTTTGTTTTGTTTTGTTTTTAAAGCGGCATAGCGACAGGCAGACCAGAAGTCTGAATAAAGGACAGCACAAAGGTTATTCCCTTGATTTTTTCTTTCAGTGGCTGATGGCTGTCTTGTCTACAGAGGTGGGACCAAAAAAAAAACCCACAATCAGTAGACTTTGACGATCATGTGGTGAGAAGAGGAAGCAGTGCAAACTTCAAGAAAAGCTCTATGTCAGAGCAGTGGCCTGAAATGAGGAAAAAAACACGTCATTTTTACGATTAAAGTAGCAATAGGATTGGTCATTATGATGTTTTTGGTGATGAGCAAGAATAATTATCACATGGACAAAAGTGACAAAGGAATATTAGTTACAGTCAATGGGAAAAGCATAACTGGAACAGTGGACAGAATCTACTCAAGAGTAATGAAGCATCAGAGGGCTTGGAGGGGAAACAAAGAGAGAAGCTGAGATTCCCCAGCCAGTTGAAAAAGCTAAATCATTGCACCTTCAAGAAAGACCTGAATAAGAATGCAATAAAATGTATGTGTTCAGACTAGCAAACTACGAGTCTGTGGGGAGAAATTGGATAATCTTATGTCCTTGGGCTTTTCAAATGGTTTACTCACTTTTGAAGGCCATTAGGGGTTACAGTGAATTATATTCCAATTTCCACTGCAGACAGTCCCATAGTGCATGTAGATAATGTCTTTTAAGGGCGAATGCCCCGTATCTACTAAGAAGTTATTAAACAAGGATTTAGTTTACATTCATGGTGTTCTGCAAACTTGTTCTCCCGTTAGAATTCACATATAAATCCGCTTCAACTTTGAAACTTCAATCATTTGTGTTCTATACCGCTCTTCGGTAAGCTGGAGCCTATTCTAACTGACTTTGGGTGAGAGACGTGGGGCACACTGGATTGGGCAGCAGTCAGTCAAAGGAAACATAGTAGCTTTTTTTGGCTTGGACAAAATGTGCATGAACTTGTTTTAATGTGGATGGTGTTATCATACAAATTTATTGTGTTATTTTGTACAGATAGCAGGGCTGTACATCTAGCTTTTTCCCTAGTAGCACTGGTGCTACGAAATGTAAAAATATAGTAGCAATAAAAAATGTCTTAAATATCTCAATTTCATTATCAAAACTCAAACAAAGTACACATGTGCACTCATACATATAAACACAATGCCATCTCAATTAAAACACAGAGAACATCCCTAAACGGTGCTAACACTGTCACTAACTTTTGGTAGATATGGACCAAAACTCATATCCCGATACAGTTCGGATGATAAACTAACCCATAAATGGAAATATCTGTTGACGTGACTAAATATCTCCATCATGCATTGATTTTGGATTTTGGGGACTAATGGGGGATCCCAAATACACAAAAACAGGTAACAACAAGTAATAAACATAGGTTTTGCACAATAGGATCCCAAATTAAGCTGAATATATCAACCTTAGGTATGCGCATATGTACTTATGTAAGTGTGTGTGTATGTATAAATGTACGTATGCGTGCATGTATAAATATATGTGTGTATGTGCGTACGTATTATTGTATGTACAATATATTTGTCTCCCAGTATGCGTGGGAGCCAAAGTACGACCCCAGCCACCCAGAAAGCCTAACCCAAAACAGCATGTGCGGTACCAGGGGAATAAGGGACCACCAACCCTACGGAGGCAGGCCGGCCACCGACAGGACCCCCAGAACCGAGCCCAACGTGACGCCAGGCAGGCCAGCAGCAGGCCGTAGATAGATGCGCCCGGCTGAAGACAAGGCATGGGAGAAGCAGGAGACAACTAGCCCTCAAGCCAGCGAGACACCACAACACTCGCGGGCAGAAAGATGGGACACCCTAACACACCTCGAGGGGCCCAGATACCCCCTGCAGCATTACGGAAGGCCCACCAGGGACACCTCCCGACAATCAGATCATCCAGATGACGGCACGACATCAGGCATGAAAGAAGAAGTGGCAAAGCGTGAGGGTAGGCCTCGGTCGATATATCCAACTAACATGACGACAAACGAAAACGAGCCGGCAAGTCAGTCAGCCCCAAAAACCACAATGCGCATACGCCGCCACGGACCATCATAGCGGCCACCCCCTCTTACCGGACTCAGCAGCCCTCGGCGCCCGCACCACATGGCACCAAAGACAACCACTGCAAACCCCCGACAGCCAGCGCCACCTCACCAAATCAAAACGACTGCCCGCCGACAAAACCATGGGGACCAACTAGCTCCAGTCTGCTAGCCTGCCCAAACGGAAACATGCAAACAAGATTATCCACTCCCCATTCTAAACCCGCACAAACACACCACCGCGCAAATAACCGAGCCACAGCAACCACTCTAAGCAAAAAGCTTGATACAAATCTTGACCATCACCGCAGCATCACTCAATGTGCACAAAAAGTACCCACAGACATGCCAAAAAACCCCAACCAAGCTGCACCCAATCCACCACCTAGTCCAGGGGTCGGCAACCCAAAATGTTGAAAGAGCCATATTGGACCAAAAATACAAAAACAAATCTGTCTGGAGCCGCAAAAAATTAAAAGCCATATTACATACAGATAGTGTGTCATGAGATATAAATTGAATTAAGAGGACTTAAAGGAAACGGAAATGAGCTCAAATATAGCTACAAATGAGGCATAATGATGCAATATGTACATATAGCTAGCCTAAATAGCATGTTAGCATCGATTAGCTTGCAGTCATGCAGTGACCAAATATGTCTGATTAGCACTCCACACAAGTCAATAACATCAACAAAACTCACCTTTCATGCACAACGTTAAAAGTTTGGTGGACAAAATGAGACAGAAAAAGAAGTGGCATAAAACACGTCCTAGAAAGTCGGAGAAAGTTATACATGTAAACAAACTAGGGTGAGTTCAAGGACCGCCAAAATTAGTAGGACAAAACGGCGCTCGCCAAATACTCGAATCAGTGAAGCATGTTTAATATAAACAGTGTGCTTTGTAACAATTAGGGAGGCTGGTGTCATGTTTATCCTCCTACAGAAACCATATTAAAACAAAAAATTATTTTTTTTCCCCTCATATTTTGCCATTTTTCATAAATGTTTTAAAAAAGCTCCAGAGAGCAACTAGGGCGGCGCTAAAGATCTAGAGCCGCGGGTTGCCAACCCCTGACCTAGCCAATCGAGCCATCGAACACGATAAATTTGAAAAGGATTGCAAACATTCATTATCATAAATTCTATTAGTCACTTTAAAAAAACAACAACATGATTGTTGAACAGAATAAACATAACATAACATAAGATGTAAAAAGCATCCAGCTTTGAAAATTCCTATTTTCTTTGAACTTTTCAGAAAACGTATTTGCATGTTTTGTTGATGTCACGATGCATGTTTAGATCGACTTGGAAAACCTTAAAATACCCTGACATCAAACACACAAACACCTTATCAATGACCTCATAAATGACTTAAAATGTTGCCAAAGACACTCTTGAAAATATCTTCCATGAAAAGTAGAAACTGTTAAGAGTCAGCGGCACCACATTTTGTCTTCCGCTTATTGTGCCTGTGGATATAAAGACCTTAACTCAATTGTCCTCAAGTAAAATACTGATGAAATTGTGGGAAAGTCAGGTAGCTTCTGAGGTAGGATTTGTAAAGGCACGCTAGACCAAAAATCTAGTAATGAATTCACAATTTACAAGCCACAACCATTCATTTTCTGTTTTGTCCCCCTTGGTGGATCATTTGGATTGCTGCACAGTAACTCTGCGGTTGCTGGCCTACTCTGCCATGGTGTAAGCAGAGAAAAACTATGTGGCTCGTTACCTTCCATTTAGGTTGTTCTCTAAATCAGTGCGGAGGCAGCTCTGGGCCATGTAATGACTGCTGCTGGAATCACAGAGAACAGGCTGAAGCTAAATGTCTCACAGTGCAGCTGCCTCTCAGAAAACAAAACACGCTAGACTCTGCGTCTCTTTCAGGATACAATAGCAGATACAAACCGGTGCATATCTAAGCACAATCTATGTTCAAAGATAAAGTTATATAAATGTGGTATGAAAAAAAAATCAATACATTCCAAGTGGAACAATAGCAAAAACTAAAAGGCCACTGCAGCCACGATAAAGGTCCCCAGATCCTGGGCATTGCTGCCAATGGCGTAAAGGGCCACATTCTTGGCAGATGAGGAGGAGGAATGTGGGCGCCAGACCGGCGCCTCTGCAACAAGCGAGGAAGGCAAGAACTAGACAAAGGATGTCAAACGTGCGGTCCGCGGGCTGGATTAGGCCCGCAAACAGGTTCAAGTGTAAAAGTGAGCTGCATTTTTAAGTTAAAGAAACTGCAGTTCTAAATGTGTCCACTGGATGTCGCAATAGCCAACGTTACCACGTTAAACCCAGATTCCGATCTAACAAAGGTCTTAACTCAGGCACAGGCAATTACAGAGCCTGCTAGTCCGGGTGAGGAGTCAGTTAAGCTAGAACTAGCCAGCACCAGGCTGGATAATTCCTGTACGCATAGCAATTTTCTTAGAATAACACACAACTCACATAATGTGTTTTCTGTTGTGAATGTGTCCGGGGTAGGTATGCATTCTACTGAGGTGGCAAATCATGATGCGTTCAGTCGATCGCAGCATCAAGCAAACAATCTGAAAATTCCCGTCCTATCA
The DNA here is from genome assembly GCF_033978685.3 of Nerophis lumbriciformis. NCBI lineage: Eukaryota > Metazoa > Chordata > Actinopteri > Syngnathiformes > Syngnathidae > Nerophis > Nerophis lumbriciformis. The sequence goes on along the minus strand of NC_084582.2, from coordinate 13,236,386 downwards.
ACTCCTAGATATGGTCGAAACTATTTAAAGTGCACTACGTATAATAAACGCAACATTATTAATATTTCTACTACGGATAATTTAAACAAAAACTCGTCAAAACAGCCCAATACTTATAATATGGGCTTTTTAAACATAAGATCATTGTCTCCCAAAACGTTATTAGTTAATGAGGTCATTAGAGACAACAATCTTAACGTCATTGGTCTTAGCGAAACCTGGCTCAAACCAGACGATTTTTTTGCGCTAAATGAGGCATCTCCTCCTAACTATACAAATGCGCATATTGCCCGTCCCCTTAAAAGGGGTGGGGGTGTCGCACTAATATACAATGAAAACTTTAACCTTACCCCTAACCTAAATAATAAATACAAATCGTTTGAGGTGCTTACTATGAGGTCTGTCGCACCGCTGCCTCTCGATATGGCTGTTATCTACCGCCCCCCGGGGCCCTACTCTGACTTTATCAATGAATTCTCAGAGTTCGTTGCTGATCTAGTGACGCACGCAGACAATATAATCATAATGGGGGACTTTAATATCCATATGAATACCCCATCGGACCCTCAGTGCGTGGCGCTCCAGACTATAATTGATAGCTGTGGTCTTACACAAATAATAAATGAACCTACGCATCGCAACGGTAATACGATAGATCTAGTGCTGGTCAGGGGTGTCACCACCTCCAAAGTTATGGTACTCCCGTATACTAAAGTAATGTCCGATCAGTACCTTATAAAATTCGAAGTTCTGACTCATTGTCAACAAACTAATAATAATAATAACTGCTATAGCAGCCGCAACATTAATGCTGCCACAACGATGACTCTTGCTGACCTACTCCCTTCGGTAATGGCACCATTCCCAAATTATGTCGGCTCTATTGATAACCTAACTAACAACTTTGACAATGCCCTGCGCAAAACCATTGATAGTATAGCACCGCTAAAACAAAAAAGGGCCCCTAAAAGGCGCACCCCATGGTTTACAGAAAAAACCAGAGCTCATAAATTATCATGTAGAAAGTTGGAACGCAAATGGCGCGCGACCAAGCTTGAGGTTTTCCATCAAGCATGGAGTGATAGTTTAATATCGTATAAACGCATGCTTACCTTAGCTAAAGCTAAATATTACTCGAATCTCATCCGCCTCAACAAAAACGACCCTAAATTTTTGTTTAGTACAGTAGCATCGCTAACCCAACAAGGGACTCCTCCCAATAGCTCCACCCACTCGGCAGATGACTTTATGAATTTCTTTAATAAGAAAATTGAACTCATTAGAAAGGAGATTAAAGACAACGCATCCCAGCTACAACTGGGTTTTATTAACACAGATACAACTGTATCTACGACGGATACTGCAATACAAAATAGTCTCTCTCTTTTTGATGAAATAACATTAGAGGAACTATTACGGCGTGTAAGTGGGATAAAACAAACAACATGTTTACTTGACCCACTTCCTGGGAAACTTATCAAGGAGCTTTTTGTATTATTAGGTCCATCAGTGCTAAATATTATAAACTTATCACTTTCCTCTGGCACTGTTCCCCTAGCATTCAAGAAAGCGGTTATTCATCCTCTGCTCAAAAGACCTAACCTTGATCCTGACCTCATGGTAAACTACCGACCGGTGTCCCACCTTCCCTTTATTTCGAAAATCCTCGAAAAAATTGTCGCACAGCAGCTAAATGAACACTTAGTGTCAAACAATCTCTGTGAACTTTTTCAATCCGGTTTCAGGGCAAATCACTCTACGGAGACAGCCCTCGCAAAAATGACTAATGATCTACTGCTAACGATGGATTCTGATGCGTCATCTATGTTGCTTCTTCTTGATCTTAGCGCTGCTTTCGATACCGTCGATCATAATATTTTATTAGAGCGTATCAAAACACGTATTGGTATGTCAGACTTAGCTTTGTCGTGGTTTAACTCTTATCTTACTGACAGGATGCAATGCGTCTCCCATAATAATGTGACCTCGGACTATGTTAAGGTAACGTGCGGAGTTCCTCAGGGTTCGGTTCTTGGCCCTGCACTCTGTAGTATTTACATGCTGCCGCTAGGCGACATCATACGCAAATACGGTGTTAGCTTTCATTGTTATGCCGATGACACCCAACTCTACATGCCCCTAAAGCTGACCAACACGCCGGACTGTAGTCAGCCGGAGGCGTGTCTTAATGAAATTAAACAATGGATGTCCGCTAACTTCTTACAACTCAACGCCAAGAAAACGGAAATGCTGATTATCGGTCCTGCTAAACACCGACATTTATTTAATAATACCACCTTAACATTTGACAACCAAACAATTACACAAGGCGAATCAGTAAAGAATCTGGGTATTATCTTCGACCCAACTCTCTCCTTTGAATCACACATTAAGAGTGTTACTAAAACGGCCTTCTTTCATCTCCGTAATATCGCTAAAATTCGTTCTATTTTATCCACTAGCGACGCTGAGATCATTATTCATGCGTTCGTTACGTCTCGTCTCGACTACTGTAACGTATTATTTTCGGGTCTCCCTATGTCTAGCATTAAAAGATTACAGTTGGTACAAAATGCGGCTGCTAGACTTTTGACAAGAACAAGAAAGTTTGATCATATTACGCCTATACTGGCTCACCTGCACTGGCTTCCTGTGCACTTAAGATGTGACTTTAAGGTTTTACTACTTACGTATAAAATACTACACGGTCTAGCTCCATCCTATCTTGTCGATTGCATTGTACCATATGTCCCGGCAAGAAATCTGCGTTCAAAGAACTCCGGCTTATTAGTGATTCCCAGAGCCCAAAAAAAGTCTGCGGGCTATAGAGCGTTTTCTATTCGGGCTCCAGTACTATGGAATGCCCTCCCGGTAACAATTAGAGATGCTACCTCAGTAGAAGCATTTAAGTCCCATCTTAAAACTCATTTGTATACTCTAGCCTTTAAATAGTCCCCCTGTTAGACCAGTTGATCTGCCGTTTCTTTTCTTTTCTCCTCTGCTCCCCTGTTCCTTGTGGAGGGGGGGGGGGCACAGGTCCGGTGGCCATGGATGAAGTGCTGGCTGTCCAGAGTCGGGACCCGGGGTGGACCGCTCGCCTGTGCATTGGCTGGGAACATCTCTGCGCTGCTGACCCGTCTCCGCTCGGGATGGTGTCCTGCTGGCTCCACTATGGACTGGACTCTTACTATTATGTTGGATACACTATGGACTGGACCCTCACAATATTATGTCAGACCCACTCGACATCCATTGCTTTCGGTCTCCCCTAGAGGGGGGGGTTACCCACATATGCGGTCCTCTCCAAGGTTTCTCATAGTCATTCACATCGACGTCCCACTGGGGTGAGTTTTTCCTTGCCCTTATGTGGGCTTTGTACCGAGGATGTCGTTGTGGCTTGTGCAGCCTTTTGAGACACTTGTGATTTAGGGCTATATAAATAAACATTGATTGATTGATTGATTAACTCATTCTCTTTCTATGCCAGATCAATGTGGAATGCGCTCCCAACAGGTATAAAAGAAAGGGCATCTTTATCCTCCTTCAAAACCGCAATAAAAGTACACCTCCAGGCAACTTCAACCCTAAACTAACACCCTCCCCGGATTGTTAATAATCAAATGTAAACAATCAAATGTAGATACTTTTCTTATGCCTTCTGATTTCTCTCTCTCTCTCTTTATGTCCACTACTTGCTGTACATATCCTACCAAGTCAGACCTACACTGTTTCAATATCCATTTCTCTGTTCTCAATTGTTGATGACTGATGATAACAACCAAACCTAACCCCCCGTCCCACCCTCCACACCCCGAATTGTAAATAATGTGAATAATTCAATGTATACACCCTGGTGATTATCTTGTGTAATGACTGTACTATGATGATAGTATATATGATAGTATATATCTGTATCATGAATCCATTTAAGTGGACCCCGACTTAAACAAGTTAAAAACTTATTTGGATGTTACCATTTAGTGGTCAATTGTACGGAATATGTACTTCACTGTGCAACCTACTAATAAAAGTCTCAATCAATCAAAAGCAAGTCTGTTAGGCAAGCAAATAGCTAATACCGGGGCGAGCAAGTATACCAAGCAAGAGGTACAATGTATAACAAACAGGAGTGAAATAAACAATTAGTAACCCCACTTAAAATGCTACATGAGACACTGCAGCAATTTGAGGGTTCCAGGTTCGATCCCCGCTTCTGCCAACCTAGTCACTGCTGTAGGGTCCTTGGGCAAGACACTTTACCCACCTGCTCCCAGTGCCACCCACACTGGTTTAAAAATGTAACTTAGATTATGGGTTTCACAATGTAAAGCGCTTTGAGTCACTAGAGAAAAGCGCTATATAAATATAATTCACTTCACTGCACATTGATTGAGTTCTGTGCACAACAGCCACCTTGGCTTGGTTGACCACCACTGTTTTCCACTACTGGGGAGAAGTCACGTGACGGAAAACAAGCAACAAATATCTCTTTCTCACTGTCAAACTGCCACGCTGTTGTATGGGCTTTTTTGTAAATTAACAATATTTTTTCTGTAATATTGACCTCGATTTTGAATTACAGACACTCTTGTTGCTTCTTTGGAATATGACCCTTGCAGGAGTTTTGGCGCGTCTTGGATCACGGACGGACTTCTACGCTGTTGGGACAGTGATAAGCCCAGGCAAGCAAGTGGAACAAAGCCGGGCTAGCTCCTGTCAGATCGGACTCACGACATCTGACTGGTCAGTGCCAGCATGCCCCCAAAAAGGAACCCACCATCTTAAGGAATCGAAGAAATAAAACAATTACTCGACCATCTTGGCCAAAGAGTTGACGGCTGTCAGAGCACAGCAAAAGCAGCTCCTCGATCTCCTGGCAAAAGTCAAATTGCTGAGGCTCCAATATTAGGAGAAAGATCGACAAATCTCGGATCTGGAGCAACGGGTGAATGACCTGGAGCAATATTACCGCGTCAACCATGTGGTGATCATTGGGCTGGAACTGAAGCCTCGCTTGCACTGCGGAAATCGACAACAGTGTCAGTGAACAAGATGAAGGCTCAATGGAGCAACAGGTAACATCATATCTGCAAAGCAAATTAATCATATTGGACCAGCGGAGCATTGAGGCGTGTTACCTGCTGCACAAAAGAACAAATGAAAAAACAATTGTCATAATGAGGTTTGTGAGCAGAAAAGAATAAATTGTGAGGACAGGACGTAAACTGACAGGGACAAATGTATACATAAATGAACATCTAACCAAAAAGAATGCTCACAATGCCAAAAAAAAAAAACAACACACTTGAGGAAACAAGGAAAAATACAACAACCTGGGTATCAAACTGTAAAATATTAGTAAAATTAAATGGCTCACCGGAGGAAGCAAAAGTTTTGATGGTGAAATGTATAGAGGAATTGGACAGATACATCTAACACCATGCACTTGGCAACAACCTGATAAATTGGAGGACTTGACTAATATAATACTGCACACATCAAACATCATGCAGGCAGACCTCCACCGCGTCCGGTTCCTTGTGGCAGCAGTCTATGATTCCCTGCCTAGCCCAGCAAACCTCCATGTTTGGGGGATGAGCGAGACACCCTCTTGCTCCCTTTGCTCCGGAAGAGGCTCCTTGGAACATCTCCTCAGCAGTTGCCCAAAGTCTCTGGCTGATGGTCACTATCGCTGGCGTCATGACCAGGTACTCAAAGCAGTTGCTGAGAGCATAGCCTCAGCCATAAGCAGCAGCAAGCAACATCAAGCGCCAAAGAAGGCAATCTCATTCATCAAAGCTGGAGAGAGACGTCGTGCACGTCCAAAGACAATAACAGGACTCATTCACACAGCCCCTGATTGGCAGCTACACGTTGACCTGGGAAAACAACTGAGGTTCCCCCAGCACGTTGTAAAAAACATCTCTACGGCCAGACATGATCATCATCTCAGAGGCATCAAAACACCTCATCATGCTGGAACTAACAGTGCCTTGGGAGGAGCGGATTGAGGAAGCCAACGAAAGGAAACGTGCCAAGTATCAGGAGCTGGTGGAGGACTGCAGGGGCTGGAGGACTTTCTATGAGCCAATAGAAGTTGGCTGCTGTGGCTTTGCAGGACGCTCCCTCTGCAAAGTGCTTGGCCGATTGGGAGTCACAGGGGCGGCTAAAAGGAGGGCCATTCAATCCGCAAGTGAAGCGGCAGAGAAAGCCTCAAGGTGGTTGTGGCTGAAAAGGGCAGATCCGTGGGTTGCTACTGGGACACAAGCAGGGACTTGATCACCCCGGCTAGGTAGCCTGGACGAGGGTGTCTGATGTTGCGAGACCCGAAACACCCGATGAATCCAGGATACATCACTGATGATGTGTCCCAGTGCATCCAGGAGATGTATCTTTCAAGAATTCACAACACCAGTAGCACTCAATCCAATATGGAATTGGAAACCTTTTGCAACAAGAAATTAATTTGAAATTGACAATTTTTCCCACATCAGGATTTTTATTTTATTTTACAGATGACCAATATAATAACAGTATTGAAGCCGACAACAAACTGTTTTAATAATTCATTTCAACAGTAGAAGCTTGTATGCAAATTACACCAACATAAAATATTTTTTGGACCAATTCAACATTCCCTTCACAGTAATGGCTTTCTCAGATACATTGATTGATGATTAAAAAACATAATATATATTTGAACAGGAAGGATATGAACCACATTACAACTACAGAAGCAACAAGAACGGAGGAGTAGCTGTGTACGCGATGAAGAACTTGGACTAAGAGGTGAATAACAGGTCATTTTCTATTGACAATATTTTGGAATGTATAACCATTGAAATATGTCATGAAAAAAGCAAAAACGTGCTAATGGGTTGTAAATATACAACACCTAAGTCAAGCATCAAAACGTTTGACAACATGAATAAGACAACCTTTACTAAAATCAGTTAAAAAGTAATTTTCTTATGTGGTGACTTCAACATTGACGTCCTGAACCCTAATAAGTATAGCAATGTATAGCTTGAGTTTACATCCTAAGATCACAAGGCCAAGCAGAAACAAAATGCACTGTGCCACGCTCGTTAATAATATATTTACTAATGACTTTGATAATAATACTACAAGTGGTCTGCTAATATCTGACATCAGTGATCATCTACTCGTTTTCACAATCAATGATGGAAACTTCGGGAAGAAAAACATGAATGACAAAAAGATATTTCAAAGACAAAGCACATTGACTGTCTAAAACTATATAAATCTAATCCATTATCATCATGAATACTATGCACAGAGGAAAGTATGACTGCTTTTAAGAATGATCTGAGTGATCAAAGTTGGGAGAATGTATACAGTGAAAACGATGGTGCTGATTCATATGGTAATTTTTTGTAATGCTTGTATGATGCTTTATGACAACCATTGAGACAACGTAGTAAGAAAAAGAAGAACAATCAACCAAACGGACTGAAAAAATGTGTGTAACGAAAAAAATACTTGAGAGACACCATAGATGAAAATCCCAACTCGATGTTCCTCAATAATGTGTCAAAAGAGCAAATAATCTAAATTGTAAAGAAATGCACATCCCAGACCTCATCTGACTGTCACAGAATAGATGTGAAAGCAATAAAAAAAAGTTATTGAAGAAATTTCCGAGCCTTTAACGTATATCAGTAACCTATAATTTCACATTCCCAAACAAAATTAAAATGGCAAAGGTTGTACAGATTTACAGGACTGCAGACAAACACCAATATACAAACTACAGACCTGTTTCCTTACTTCCACAATTCTCAAAAATCATTGAAAAATTATTCAACAACAGAGTGGACAAATGTATTCATAAAAATGGAACACTTGCAGAGAACTAATATGGATACAGCGCTAATATTTCATCATCAATGGCATTAATCAAAATAACAGTGGAAATTACCAATGCAATAAATGGTAAACAGAGTGCAGCTGCAGTATTTATGGATCTAACTCAGTGGTTCTTAACCTTGTTGGAGGTACCGAACCCCACCAGTTTCATATGCGCATTCACCGAACCCTTCTTTAGTTAAAATTAAATGTTTTTTTTTTCAAATTCAAGACAAAGTTATATGTTTTTTTACTGGTGCACAAAATGAACCGTTCATGAACATCACCTTGTTCAAAGAACACGACCAACACAGTGCATGAACTCACAACAAATTACACACCTGCAAATCAGTGTGACTTCTGCTGTTGCCGTATCCATAATAAGCCGATAAGGAGAAGTTTTTATTTACACGATGAGTCAGGTGTGTCTTGACCACCGCGACTAAGGCTCCGCCGAACCCCTGAGGGTGACTCACCGAACCCCTAGGGTTCGATCGAACCCAGGTTAAGAACCACTGATCTAACTAAAGCATTTGCACAATTAATCATATCTTGATAAATACATTGGAACAATATGGAATAAGAGGGCTGGTCTTGAAGCTACTTAACCAACAGGAAACAATACATGAAAATAGGTGAAAGTATGTCAACAGCACTAAAAATATCAGGGATCAGTACTGGGACCAGAATTGTTCAATCTCTATATAAACAGCATTTGTAAAGTTACAAGGCACTTAAAGTTTGTATTATTTGCATCGACACAACTGTGTTTTGCTCAGGAGAGAACACCCAAAAGCTAACACGAATAATAACAGAAGAAATGAACAAATTAAAGATATGGTTTGACAATTACAGACTATCTTTGAATCTTTGTATAACTAAAATAATCATATTTGCTAACAGCAGAAGTGAAAGTCAAACAAATAGACGTAGTACACATTGCAAGGGTGAAAAAAATGACATTTTTGGGTGTAGTAATAGATGATAAAATGAACAGGAAAACCAATTAAAAAATATACAACAAAAGGTGGCAATAAATATTTCTATAATGAACAAAGAAAAATATGTTCTAGACCAAAAATCACTCTATATTCTCTACTGCTCGCTACTGTTACCATATCTAAGTTCCATCCATCCATCCATTATCTACCGTTTGTCCCTTTTGAGGTCACGGGAGGTGCTGGAGCCTATCCCAACTTGACTCGGGCAGAAGGCAGGGTACACCCTGGACAAGTTGGCAGCTCATCGCAGGGCCAACACAGATAGACAGACAACATTCACACACTAGGGTAAATTTAGTGTTGCCAATCAAACAGGTGCCAATCAACCAGGTGCATGTTTTTGGAGGTGGGAGGAAGCCGGAGTACCCAGAAGGAAATCCACGGGAAGAACATGCAAACTCACAGAAAGACAACGAGACCGCGGATCGAACCCAGGACCTTCGTATTATGAGGCACACGCACTAACACTAACCCCTGTTCCACCATGCTGCTCCATACCTAAGTTAATGTGTAGAAATATGGGGAAATAATGACAAAAAGTACGCTTCATTAATTCACTAACCGTGTTACAAAAGAGGTCAGTTAGAGTATTACATAATGTTGGATACAAAGAACAGTCAAACCCTTCATGTATTGAATCACACATACTGAAATTCAACAATTTGGTGCATTTGCAAACAGCTAAAATTATGAACAAAGCAAATTATAACCTGCTACCCAAGAATGTAGAACAAGAAACAAGGAAAGAAGATTATGATACTTACTGAAAATACGATTTTATTCATCTCATAAAGTAAATTATTTATGACTTAACCATTTATGAAGAGACCTGTTGTATTTTGAACTCATCGATGTAAAATGTGCTACATATTGAAAACAGAAAGTGAATGTATGAATGGCTGAATGTGGAAATAGTGTCAAAGTGCTCTGAGTACCGTATTTTTCGGACTATAAGTCGCAGTTTTTTTCATAGTTTGGCCGGGCTCCAGTGCGACTTATATATGTTTTTTTCCTTCTTTATTATGCATTTTCGGCAGGTGCGACTTATACTCCGGTGCGACTTATACTCCGAAAAATACGGTACTTTGAAGGTAGAAAAGCGCTATACATTTACCATTTAAATAAGCCTTTCTTCTTCCTCCTTTTCGAACATGTTCTGAAGAGAAATGAGAATTTGAAAGTTACATGATGTATCGTATTGTAAATGTATGCATGTTCAAAATAAATTGATACCATAACCATAATACATTTTTATCATGAGTATAATTATTTTATAAGCGCATCCACTGGGGGTTAAGCTTGCCCTGTCTTTAAAAAACTTGTGAGTACCACTTTGTTTCAAACTTTAATGAAGGATCCTTGAACGCACCACAGTTATGTGCTATGAGATGCAAAAGTGAGACTTATGAGCAATGCTTCCAGAAATATATTTAATATTTTGACCTTTCTTCAATCAGCGCATCCATACAGTGAAGTGTTCCATGCTGGGTTTGCTACTACCAGAAGAAAATAACCATTTTGTATTTTTGCAAGGCGGTGTAGGTTGTGTTACACATTGTTAATTTTATCCAAACAACCTTGTAATCAAAGATTTTGACAGCAACATTGATTTAATCTTAACTTTGATGATGTTATCTTTTCTATCTGTCATTTAAGTGGCAAAAAAAAGACCTTAATATCTTTACCAAAATCCCTAATGATCATGTGGCTCCATGAGTGGTTGTGACCCTAACCCAGTGGTTCTTAACCTTGTTGGAGGTACCGAACCCCACCAGTTTCATATGCGCATTCACCGAACCCTTCTTTAGTGAAAAATAAAATGTTGTATTTTTTCAAATTCAAGACAAAGTTCTGTTTTTGGTAACACTTTAGTATGGGTTACATATTCTAAGTAACAAAGACTTAATTTAGAGTTATTTGGTTAGGGTTAGGGTTAGAGGGTTAGGGCCAGGGGGTTAGGGCCAGGGTTAGAAGGTTAGGGTTATAATAAGGCTGTGCCGATAATAAGTAATTAATAATGACTAGTCAAGAGCCAATATGTTACTAATTTGCATGTTAATAAGCAACTAATTAATGGTGAATATGTTCCCCATACTAAAGTGTTACCATGTTTTATTACTGGTGCACAAAATGAACCGTGCATGAACATCACCTTGTTCAAAGAACAAAACCAACACAGTGCATAAGCTCACAACAAATTACACACCTGCAAATCAGTGTGACTTCTGCTGTTGCCGTATCCGTGATACGCCGATAGGGAGAAGTTTTTATTTACACGATGAGTCGGGTGTGTCTTGACCTCCACCGAACCCCTGAGTCCGACTCACCGAACCCCTAGGGTTCGATCGATCGAACCCAGGTTAAGAACCACTGCCCTAACCAATCTCATAGAGGAGACTTGGGCAAAATACAGCCCGCCAAGCGTTTCCAAATAAAACATTTTAAACCTTTATTACCTGGGCAGCATGGTGGCACATGGGTTCTTGAATCAGTGTGGAGTTTGCATATTTTCACAGGTACTTTGGCTTCCTCCTACCTCCAAAGACATGCACCTGGGGGTAGGTTGATTGGCAACACTATATTAACCCTAGTATGTGAATGTTTTCTGTCTATCTGTGTTGGCTCTGCCATGAGGTGCCGACTTGTCCAGGGTGTACCCCACCTTACGCCCGAATGCAGCTGGGATATGCTCCAAATACCAGATAAATACCAGTGTCACGCATTAATAACACAAAATGTGGAATGTTACGATCATGTTTTGATCGTCAAAGATGTTTGGTAATGCAATCTGTGATATTTCTACCTGAATAATTGCTTCTGTATATTACAAGTTGTACACGTTTATGGTAATCATATCTCTGCATGACAATGTTTTATGATTTTCTATTTATTAAGGGAAAAAAAGTAATATTTAGTCTGCTAAACATTATGTCATTGTAGAGTCTTAATTTCTTCAATTCAGGCAGCAGTTCTTGTTCTTCAGAAGTACTCAGGGACGTCCATGTCAATTAGGTGTTTTTTTCTCACAGCTATATTTTCTTGTGGTTTTTCTGTGGATTTCCCTCAGCTCATGTCAACTGGCGGCTCCAGAGTCACTGTTCGTTTATGTTTATTCCATCACGGTACAGTGGATGACAAGATCTGTTAATCATCAGAGCTTTATCGAAGGCTATCTGTAAACATTAAGCTTTCAAGCGATTCATCACACCTTTCGTTCATAATTTCTGCCATCCCAGACGTATCTATTTGAACAGCTATTCGGGAGCTGCTAAATATGTGGTTTGTACAGCACATTGCTTGTTTGTTTGAAGGAAATGCTGCAGTTTTTTTCCTGTTTGAATTGCAAACAATATTGACTTTGGATGCCTGTTGGGAAATAAAGGAACATTAACCTCATTTTGGCCAAGCAATACGGTTAAGTTGAGTTTGGTGCAGCAGCTTTTTGCTTTGGAACATTTGAGTTTTGTCATGCAATACACTCACACGGTCACTCACAATAGGATTTTTTTTTTGTTATCCATGTTAATTACTGAGCAACCTTACCAGTTATAACCCTTCATCCATCCATTTTCTACCATCAGCTATCTCAGCTGCATTCGGGCAGAAGGCGGGGTGCACCCTGGATAAGTGGACCAGTTAAAACACCTAAGGAAAATGTGCACATTGTTTTTTCTTTTGACCCAGATCATAGTGCTGAGCCACAGGCATTTTGGTAACGACAGAGGATCCTGAAAGTATTTCTTGTTAATGACAGATAGTGACTGGTTGCCCTGCAGCCAACGTCGGTAGCCCACAGCTCAACCAGTGTGGCAGAAAACTGATCATCCATAGCAGGTCCTCCATCTCTTTGTTGGCTGGAGGCTTACAAACAGAAGCACTCTGTGGAAGGCTTAGGCTGAGGTCTGTTCACTTGCTCTGCCATCTAAGCACTACAAATGCCCTACAATATGCTCGAGTGCCCACAGGGGAAATAAGGCTTCCAGACATCAGACTCCATCACCACCGCGCTCAAGTGAGGAAAAACGGGAGGGCAGAGAGCGTTTAACCAGGCTTGCCTCACTGGCCTCTTGCGTCTTGTTAAAAAGCTGATGGCCACTTATAAGAAAAGGGATAGCTGAGATGATGAAATGCAGGGGGCCAGGAGGAAACAGGCTTGACTGAAGAGGTCGGAAAATGAAGGAGAGGAAGAAATGACAGCAGATGGTGGAAGAGATTGGCTTTGTTTGAAAGATAAAACATATTCAGTGCCTACGTATAAGCTTCGATCACCTGCTTTGCTGTGGACTATAGTGAGACAAACTCTTTCGAATATACTAGTTTATACTTTTAGGTAGGATAGGTCATTTATAGAACTCAACCTGATTTATTATTAACTGCACACACTAGACACTGTTTTATTGCCTGCTTCGTGTTGTACTTGTTGGATGCCATATTTATTTTGAGTCTAAAAAGATTCAACCTATAGGTCCATGGGTCAAACGGTTGTCATTTGATGCTTGTTCTTGAGATAATATGCATGATGGGGTTTAAACGTCAAGGTTTTGTGCAGCTCCACAGGCATATTTCCCTCACAAATTTTGGTTGAAAATTTAATTTCCCTATGCTCTCAAAAGAACTGCATTTTGTATCACCGACGCCTGACTTTTAAAACGTAAAAAGCTTATTTTGGCCATGGGAAAAGTTACCTCATAATTTGTGATCTTCTTCTAGCGTATAAAACACTTACGACATCTACTACAAACGTTGTAGCCACTTCACTGTGTCAGGGTCACGGAAGGCCAGGTCAAGGATTTCTTCCGATGGACGTAGTCTGGAGCACTGACAGTCTGGTCAGTTGGGCCGCAGATTAAGGCTGCAGTAGGGCACAGCCCTCAGAAAGGCCCAACATTGGCTCTGATCTGCGGAGGGCCCGACATTGATGGTCTACCTTCGAGTTTTGGACAAGTTCACATAGAGGATGTTTGGTGTCTGCGAGGGCACGAATTGGGATGTGTGCCGTGCTCTCCAAATGACTGAAGCTTGGTGGGGGTTGGATGCAATCATCCTGTGATGGTAATTAGGATGTCATTTTGTCTAATAATATCTGTTAGTGTGGTACATTAGGGTAGGTTGTGCGTTAAGAGACAGAAATGCACTACTCCTGAAGCCACAAATGTTCCTGTGGTCCAACGTCAGGATGGAATTTTGGAGGAATATAGTCAGATCATTGACAAAGCAAGTAATGATTGATTGATTGAAACTTTTATTAGTAGATTGCACAGTGAAGTACATATTCCGTACAATTGACCACTAAATGGTAACACCCGAATAAGTTTTTCAACTTGTTTAAGTCGGGGTCCACTTAAATTGATTCATGATACAGATATATACTATTTTCATAATACAGTCATCACACAAGATAATCATCAGAGTATATACATTGAATTATTTACATTATTTACAATCCGGGGTGTGGGATGTGGAGGGGGGGTGTGGGTGGGGGGTTTAGGTTTGGTTGGTTTCAACACTTCAGTCATCAACAATTGCATCATCAGAGAAATGGACATTGAAACAGTGTAGGACTGACTTGGTGGGATATGTACAGCAAGTAGTGGCATACTTGCCAACCCTGCCGGATTTTCCGGGAGACTCCCGAAATTCAGCGCCTCTCCCGAAAACCTCCCGGGACAAATTTTCTCCCGAAAATCTCCCGAAATTCAGGCGGAGCTGGAGGCCACGCCCCCTCCAGCTCCATGCGGACCCGAGTCCGCTTTCCCACAATATAAAGAACGTCTACAGTAAAGCAGTCCGTCTGCCGTAAACAGCAATGTTGTGACACTCTTAAACAGGACAATACTGCCATCTAGTGCATTTGATGAAGACACTTTTGTGCGTGCCACACAGCAATGCATAATCAGAGAGGGTGTTCAGCATGGTTAGAAAGATAGTGACAGAGAATAGAACAAGGATGGACAATTCAACCCTTAACTCAACAATGAGTAGATGAGTGTTATGTGTGTGTATATGTGTAAATAAATGAACACTGAAATTCAAGTATTTCTTTTATTTTTATATATATATATATATATGTATATATATATATATATATATATATATATATATATATATATATATATATATATATATATATATATATATATATATATATATATATATATATATATATATATATATATATAGCTAGAATTCACTGAAAGTCAATTATTTCTTTTATATATATATATATATATATATATATATCCATCCATCCATTTACTACCGCTTATTCTTTTCGGGGTCGCGTGGATATATATATATATTTATATATATATATATATATATATATATATATATATATATATATATATATATATATATATATATATATATATATATATATATATATATATATATATATACATATATATATGTATATATATATATATATATATATATATATATATATATATATATATATATATATGAAATACTTGACTTGGTGAATTCTAGCTGTAAATATACTCCTCCCCTCTTAACCACGCCCCCAACCACGCCCCAACCACGCACCCAACCATGCCACCGCCCCCCGCACCCACCCCCCACCCCCCACCTCCCGAAATTGGAGGTCTCAAGGTTGGCAAGTATGAGTAGTGGACACAGAGAGAGATCAGACAGTATAAGAAAAAGTGTCTACATTTGATTATTTACAATCCGAAGAGGTACGATGTGGAAGGGAAGGTGTTAGTTTAGGGTTGAAGTTGCCTTGAGGTGTTTTTTTAGTGCGGTTTTGAAGGAGGATAAAGATGCCCTTTCTTTTACACCTGTTGGGAGTACATTCCATATTGATGTGGCATAGAAAGAGAATGAGTTAAGACCTTTGTTAGTTCGGGAATCTGGGTTTAACGTGGTTAGCGGAGCTCCCTCTGGTGTTGTGGTTATGGCAGTCATTTACATTAAGGAAGTAGTTTGACATGTACTTCGGTATCAGGGAGGTGTAGCGGATTTTATAGACTAGGCTCAGTGCAAGTTGTTTTACTCTGTCCTCCACCCTGAGCCATCCCACTTTGGAGAAGTGGGTAGGAGTGAGGTGTGATCTGGGATGGAGGTCTAAAAGTAATCTGACTAGCTTGTTTTGGGATGTTTGGAGTCTAGATTTGAGGGTTTTAGAGGTGCTAGGGTACCAGGAGGTGCAAGCGTAATCGAAAAAGGGTTGAACGAGAGTTTCCGCTAGAATCCTCATGGTGCTTTTGTTGACCAGAGAGGAGATTCTATAGAGAAATCTTGTTCGTTGGTTGCCATTTTATCACAGGAAAGATTAGCCTCTAGAATGGAACCTAGGTAGGTGACCTCATCTTTCCTGGTGATAACAATGTCACCCACTTTTATGAGATGGTGCAATTAGAAAAAAAAACATTCTACCAAAGAACCGTTGTGTTATTAAATATCTTTTTTGTAGAGCCAGAACCCACGGAGAAGCAAATAGATTGATCCTTAAGAGACATATGTTGGAAAGACTATGCCGGGTGTCATCCTGCTGTGAAAAGGTCAGAGTCTTGCTGTTCTAATCTCTTGCAGTACTACAACCTTCTTTTCAAGTAGTCATGCCCTTATCAACATGCATGATACATATGGTTTGTGACAGGGTGATTTGCAAAAGGTGTTGGGCCAACCAATAACATTTGTGTTGATGTACAACACAAATGTCATGAGATCTGTGATTGACTGCTCATCTCTCTTCCTGAAACCCTCGATTACATATTCGATATTGATGAAGACAAAGACTTAGAGAGAGACTTCTTTTTATTGTCATTCAAATTTGAACTTTGCAGTACAGATAAGAACGAAATTTCGTTGCATTAGCTCATGGTAGTGCAGGATAAAAAAGCAATAGGATGTGGTACATAGTGTAACCAAGACAGTAAATGCCTAATTCTAGTGACTGTACATACAAATTAAGGGACATTTGTTCTAAAATACAAAATATGAGTGACTGATAGCGTAGTGGTTCACTTATACTTCTATGCAAGGAAAGTGGGAAGGAAAGTGATGGTGTGAATGGTTGATAGTTAGTATATGTGCCCTGTGATTGACTGGCAACAAGTCCAGGGTAGGAATGAGTACCAACACGTGTTTCCATAATGGCACCAGTGTCGACACAAACGTTAGTAACAAAACCAAAAGAGAAGTTGCTATCAGTGACTCATGTTTTGCTCAAATAATGCAGATTGAGCCACATACAGGTGATACTATGCAAGTAAAATCTTGTAAGGAATTTAGCGTACCAACAGAAGAACACATAATGTGACACTTTTTTTTTTTTAAACGTTATTGCCAACCTGAACATGCAAACCCATTTTGGTGTAGCACTTGCCAGTCACCTAGACCATACTTGCCAACCCTCCCGAAATTTCCGGGAGACTCCCGAAATTCAGCGCCTTTCCCGAAAACCTCCCGGGACCAATTTTCTCCAAAAAATCTCCCAAAATTTTCCCACAATATAAACAGCGTACCTGCCCAATCACGTTATAACTGTAGAATGATGGAGGGCGAGTTCTTGGTTTCTTATGTGGGTTTATTGTTAGGCAGTTTCATTAACGTCCTTCCAGCGCGGTAACAACACACAACAACAGCAGTCACGTTTTCATCTACCGTAAACAGCAATGTTGTGACACTCTTAAACAGGACAATACTGCCATCTAGTGCATTTGATGAAAGCACTTTTGTGCGTGCCACACAGCAATGCATCATCAGAGAGGGTGTTCAGCATGGTTAGAAAAATAGTGACAGAGAATAGAACAAGGATGGACAATTCAACCCTTAACTCAACAATGAGTAGATGAGTGTTATGTGTGTGTATAAGTGTAAATAAATGAACACTGAAATTCAAGTATTTATTTTTTATATATATATATATATATATATATATATATATATATATATAATAAAATAAATATATATTTATAGCTAGAATTCACTGAAAGTCAAGTATTTCTTGTGTATATATATATATATATATATATATATATATATATATATTAGAGATGCGCAGTTTGCGGGCACAACCGCGGAGTCCGCGGATTATCCGCGGATCCGGCGGATGAAATTAAAAAAAATTTGATTTTATCCACGGGTCGGGTCGGGTCGGGCGGTTGAAATAAAAAAAAATTAGATTTTAAATAGATTCAGGCGGGTGGCAGTTAAACCAATTCGGAAATATATATACATAGTTAAATGTTGTTACCCACATACGAAAAACGAGCAGGCATCTGCTGCATATGCCACAACAGAAGAAAAAAAAAAAAAGAGATGGACACTTTTACGGAGCGGAGAAGGGACGCCTCGCCGGGGTCCGGGACCGAGGCCCCTTCCCCCGAGAGGGCCCCACCGGGAGCCATAGCTGAGGCGATCCGCGAGAAGGGCCCGACGCACATCCAGGGTCACCACCGCGCCTACCGCACCGACACCCCGCCTCGTCCGCCTTCGCCGCGGCCGGCGTCACGCGCAGCAGGTAAGCAGCTTACCTGCCCGCCACCCCCGTGGCCGGGGGCTCGTAACAGGGGTCACTCCGCGCGCTCCGCCGGCGCAGCTTACCTGCCCGCCACCCCCGTGGCCGGGGGCTCGTAACAGGGGTCACTCCGCGCGCTCCGCCGGCGCAGCTTACCTGCCCGCCACCCCTGTTGCCGGGGGCGCGTAACAGGGGTCACTCCGCGCGCAGTGCGCTCACGAAAGGGGTGGGGCTCACCCTGGTTGATATAGACAGCAGGACGGTGGCCATGGAAGTCGGAACCCGCTAAGGAGTGTGTAACAACCCACCTGCCGAATCAACTAGCCCTGAAAATGGATGGCGCTGGAGCGTCGGGCCCATACCCGGCCGTCGCCGGCAGCGAGACGCGCTTGGAGGTGCGCTCAGCGTGGCTCCCATATGATTGCGCACTGGTGTGCGTCTGGGTCGTGACAGCGTGGCACGCGAATGTCTGTGCTGCATTGGATCAGTCTCCTTTCTTTAACAGGCAAAAGCTTTATAACCTCACTAATGCCTTGCATCGTCTATATTAGATATATAACAACGGGCGGGTGCGGGCGGGTGCGGTTCTGATCAAATGTTACATCGGGTGGATGGCGGATGGTTGACGACTTTCTGATGCGGTTGCGGATGAAATAATTGCCTATCCGCGCATTGACTTAGTATTTCTTATATATATATATATATATGAAATACTTGACTTAGTATTTCTTATATATATATATATATATATATATATATATATATATATATATATATATATATATATATATATATATATATATATATATGAAATACTTGACTTGGTGAATTCTAGCTGTAAGTATACTCCTCCCCTCTTAACCACGCCCCCAACCACGCCCCCTGGCCCCCGTCCCGAAATCGGAGGTCTCAAGGTTGGCAAGTATGACTTAGACAGCAGGGCAATACTTTCTTATTATGTGCCAATCGTAATCACGGCCAACGAGGTGCATTCACAAACGTCTTTGTGAGTTTTATGTGTATAATGTTTTATCACATTGTTTATATTTTTTGACATCATTGAAATATGTTAAACTTGTATGTCACACAAATCTGTAAAAACAATAAGGTTTTACTTTTCAACACAATGTCTATGTTTTCTATTTATGAAGTATCGTTTGATCACCAGAACTGTTTATAAAGTAGCGATTTGACACTAGTATCGGTGAAAATATAAACAATACCCATCCCGTAGTCCTGGATGTAGTGCTGCATTCGGCCCATGTTATTGAGGATAGACTTGAGGGATAAAAAACATCATTTTTAAACATTTCATATAATAACATAACATTTATTTTTCTTTTCTTCCTATGTTTTGCATATTTTGTAGACTGTCGCACTGATACTGGAGTTGACAATAGTGACAATAAAACACATTCTATTCTATTCTATTCTATATTATGGTCTGCTATCATTCTTCACTGTAGCTGCTGCTTTGACTTGACAAAAGCCAGAATTACATTGAGGAATGGGAAATGTCCTTGGGCAAGGCATCACACTGACAGCCTTTGACCTTAGCTGTGTAACAGGAAAAGATGAGGCAGCTTCATCACTGTGTTTCTTTTATGAAATGCTTGCAGGGCGTATGCAAGATTGAGATGATACAAAGTGACATTATCTTCCTTGTGCCTGGGCAGGAGGACTGGGTTTTAAACTGTACATGCAAGACATGTATGGCTTTAAGTCAAATTGTGAGCTTAACTCTACAATCAGATGGTTTCCAAAAGCGACAATCAAAAGCATATTTATCTAAATCTGATCTAGATTATGCATACATTTTGAATCAAGTAACAGGCTTTACATAGTAAGACATCCTCCGATAAATGCGTTAAAATGTAATATAGGAAATTATCGGTATCGGTTTTTTGTTATCGGTATCGTTTATTTTATTTTTTATTTATTTTTTTTTTTTTTTATTAAATCAACATAAAAAACACAAGATACACTTACAATTAGTGCACCAACCCAAAAAACCTTCCTCCCCTATTTACACTCATTCACACAAAAGGGTTGTTTCTTTCTGTTATTAATATTCTGGTTCCTACATTATATATCAATATATATCAATACAGTCTGCAAGGGATACAGTCCGTAAGCACACATGATTGTGCGTGCTGCTGGTCCACTAATAGTACTAACAGTTATTTTACTAATTATCATTAATTACTAGTTTCAATGTAACTGTTTTTATATTGTTTTACTTTCTTTTTTATTCAAGAAAATGGTTTTAATTTATTTATGTTATTTTATTTTATGAATTTTTTTTTAAAGTACCTTATCTTCACCATACCTGGTTGTCCAAATTAGGCATAATAATGTGTTAATTCCACGACTGTATATATCGGTTGATATCGATATCGGTAATTAAAGAGTTGGACAATATCGGAATATCGGATATCGGCAAAAAGCCATTATCGGACATCCCTCTTCTTTTTTTTCTGTACAGCGGAAACGTGTGTCAAGAGTTGTCATCTCTTCTAGATGCCCAATTTCAGTTGCCTTTCTGTCTCAGAGAAGACCGCTTGGGGACCTCTAATCTGTGTTCAACTGTCAAAACGATTTACCCATGCAGCTGCAAACATATGGGCTTCAGGTGCGTGCAAATGTGTGTGTGTGTGTGTGTGTGTGTGTGTGTGTGTGTGTGAGTGTGCGTGTGTGTGCATATGTCAGCACGAAAAAGGCAGCTGACAAACTGTTTGAAAATGTTCTCACTTCACATAATTTCAAGCCTCTCATGTAGTGATAGTGTGCTGCATTGACAGGAAACAGATAACTGGGCGAAACGAACATAGACTGCTCTATTATATCTACACTTAAGGTCCACTGCTTCTGTTGGTGTGTGTGTGTGTGTGTGTGTGTATGTGTGTTGCAAAACAGCGGCTATAAAAACAAGAGCTTATAGAGGTGTATATTTGAATATTTTATGTCGTGCACATAATGACACGGTGTCATATCTCTTCCCCCTAGTGGATACCTGCTGTCACATGCTCAGCGAGTGTGCACGCAGATAACTGCCGTCCCCATAGCAAAGTCAGCTAAGCCTACTGCCCTTCCTCCAAAAGATAAACCTCCAAAAGCTTGAATGACAGCTTGAAAACTGCAAGACCACACACACACCCACACACGCACTGTTCTCTCCCAGAACCTCTGCCTCGATCTTCCTCTGGAAGTCAAACTCAACTCTCCGATCCGTCAGTTTTCATTGTTACCATGTAAGACGCGCAAACTGATATGAACCAACGCTATGCATTGCTTGTACTATTTAAAGGCCTACTGAAATGTGATTTTCTTATTTAAACGGGGATAGCAGGTCCATTCTATGTGCCATACTTGATCATTTTGCGATATTGCCATATTTTTGCTGAAAGGATTTCGTAGAGAACATTGACGATAAAGTTCGCAACTTTTGGTCGCTGATAAAAAAGCCTTGCCTGTACCGGAAGTAGCAGACGAGCAGCGTGACTTCACAGGTTGTGGAGCTCCTCACATCCGCACATTGTTTACAATCATGGCCACCAGCAGCGAGAGCGATTCGGACCGAGAAAGCGACGATTTCCCCATTAATTTGAGCGAGGATGAAAGATTTGTGGATGAGGAAAGTGAGAGTGAAGGACTAGAGGGCAGTGGGAGCGATTCAGATAGGGAAGATGCTGTGAGAAGCGGGTGGGACCTGATATTCAGCTGGGAATGACTAAAACAGTAAATAAACACAACACATATATATACTCTATTAGCCACAACACAACCAGGCTTATATTTAATATGCCACAAATTAATCCCGCATAACAAACACCTCCCCCCTCCCGTCCATATAACCCGCCAATACAACTCAAACACCTGCACTCAATCCCACAGCCCAAAGTACCGTTCACCTCCCCAAAGTTCATAGAGCACATATATTTCCCCAAAGTCCCCAAAGTTACGTACGTGACATGCACATAGCGGCACGCACGTACGGGCAAGCGATCCAATGTTTGGAAGCCGCAGCTGCATGCGTACTCACGGTACCGTGTCTGCGTATCCAACTCAAAGTCCTCCTGGTAAGAGTCTCTGTTGTCCCAGTTCTCCACAGGCCAATGGTAAAGCTTGACTGTCATCTTTCGGGAATGTAAACAATGAAACACCGGCTGTGTTTGTGTTGCTACAGTTGGCCACAATACACCGTTCCCACCTACAGCTTTCTTCTTTGCTGTCTCCATTGTTCATTGAACAAATTACAAAAGATTCACCAACACAGATGTCCAGAATACTGTGGAATTTTGCGATGACAACAGACGACTTAATAGCTGGCCACCATGCTGTCCCAAAATGTCCTCTACAATCCGTAGCATCACGCGCAGACGTCATCATACCGAGACGTTTTCAGCAGGATATTTCGCGCAAAATTTAAAATTGCACTTTAGTAAGCTAACCCGGCCGTATTGGCATGTGTTGCAATGTTAAGATTTCATCATTGATATATAAACTATCAGACTGCGTGGTCAGTAGTAGTGGGTTTCAGTAGGCCTTTAAGATTGTTGTAGAGTCAGGGGGTGACGCCATCATTTTTTGGTTTAAGGGTGCAGTCACAGGTGGTTAATTGTCACCTCTTGATATCACTTTTTCGACATCATCGATTATGTAAATATGTCGATTTATGTGTCGTACATCGTGGAAAGATAGCCAAATTTGCTCCAATCGATAAGCCTCGATAATTAATACCACACTTTTGGCATTCTCTCAATGAGCTTCAAGCACACCTGTGAAGTGAAAACCATTTCAGGTGACTACCTCTTGAAGCTCATCGAGAGAATGCCAAGAGTGTGCGAAAAAGTAATCAGAGCAAAGGGTGGCTATTTTGAAGAAACTAGAATATAAAGCATGTTTTCAGTGATTTCACCTTTTTTTGTTAAGTGCATAACTCCACGTGTGTTCATTCATAGTTTTGATGCCTTCAGTGACAATCTACAATGTAAATAGTCATGAAAATAAAGAAAACACATTGAATGAGAAGGTGTGTCCAAATATTTGGCCTGTACTGTATATATATATATATATATATATACACACACACACAGTTGTGGTCAAAAGTTTACATACACTTGTAAAGAACATAATGTCATGGCTGTCTTGAGTTTCCAATCATTTCTACAACTCTTATATTTTTGTGATAGAGTGATTGGAGCACATACTTGTTCGTCACAAAAAACATTCATGAAGTTGTTTTCTTTTTATGAATTTATTATAGGTCTACTGAAAATGTGATAAAATCTGCTGGGTCAAAAGTATACATACAGCAATGTTAATATTTGGTTACATGTCCCTTGGCAAGTTTCACTGCATCAAGGCACTTTTGGTAGCCATCCACAAGCTTCTGGTTAAATTGTTGACCACTCCTCTTGACAGAATTGGTGCAGTTCAGCTAAATTTGTTGGTTTTCTGACATGGACTTGTTTCTACAGCATTGTCCACACGTTTAAGTCAGGACTTTGGGAAGGCCATTCTAAAACCTTAATTCTAGCCTGATTTAGCCATTCCTTTACCACTTTTGACGTGTGTTTGGGGTCATTGTCCTGTTGGAACACCCAACTGCGCCAAGATCCAACCTCCGGGCTGATGATTTTAGGTTGTCCTGAAAAATTTGGAGGTAATCCTCCTTTTTCATTGTCCCATTTACTTTCTGTAAAGCACCAGTTCCATTGTCAGCAAAACAGGCCCAGAGTATAATACTACCACCACCATGCTTGACGGTAGGAATTGTGTTCCTGGGATTAAAGGCCTCACTTTTTCTCCTCCAAACATATTGCTGGGCATTGTAGCCAAACAGCTCAATTTTTGTTTCATCTGACATCACATGGACAAAGATAAGACCTTCTGGAGGAAAGTTCTGTGGTCAGATGAAACAAAAATTGAGCTTGTTGGCCACAATACCCAGCAATACAGTAACAAAATAAAAAATGCATTTAATTACGATCGTGCTTGAATTGTCAAAAATGTTTTAACATAATCTGTGATATTTCTACATACATAAATGCGTCTGCTCAAAGTTAATGTGTCCAAGTACACTTCATGCAATTATGTTGCATTTTTGCATAGATAGATAATTCCCCGTCAAAGCCGAAGTCAGAAGCGGTTTGTTGTCTCGATGAGGACACCTCGCCTCTAGGAGTGAAACACGTCTCTGAAGTGCAATCCCTGTGTGCAACAAGAGCAACAAAACCAAGCTTAGCACTGTAAAGTGGCCACATGGGCTGAATAAATCATTTATGCTTTTTAAATGTCTGCTTTGATGCTGCACAGCCAGGTTTGCACTAGAATGTGCATCCGGCGTAAAAACTACCAAAAGCATTCATGCGATCGACTTGCTGTGGCGACAGGAGTAGTCAAAAGTAAAAATTAAAAAAAACCCACCAAAAATGTAAATTTGCACTTTCAAAACACCTAATCTAGTCACCCTTATAGCCATTAGAGGCAGTGGTGCTTAAAGAAAACACCAAAACTATAGTTTCAGAATTGTATTCTACTGTTGTAGTAAAGCAGCCTGTAGAAAACCATTAGAAAGACTTAAGAAAACACCTTGTGATATGCTTTGGTTTATTGCATACTTGCCAACCTTGAGACCTCCGATTTCGGGAGGTGGGGGCGTGGTCAGGGTGGGTGGGGCGGTGCGTGGTTGGGGGCGTATATTGAGAGGGGAGGAGTATATTGACAGCTAGAATTCACATACATATATACATATATATATATATATATATATATATATATATATATATATATATACATCCTGAAAATATGCAAACAAATCTGTGTTTAGATAATTGATACTTCAAACTTGCATAAATATAACATGAATATAAGATAACGTGGCTTCTGAGAGCTTCAAATTGTAATGAATAAAATGGTAAAATTGTTGATAAACAAGCAATTATTTTAATAATTAAATATGGTCATTTTAAATTAATTATTATGATAATTTAAAATTAATTATTTCAAATATGTTTATTTTAATGTACCGGTATAATTCTATGGCTGGATGTAATAAGGAGTCAGAAAAAATACAAATAAAAATACAATTAATTTTGATGTTTTTAGCAAAATATAGTCAACATTTATTTCGTTGGTTTTTTTTTAAATTACCGTAATAAATATATTTATTTTTAGGTAAGATAAACATAATAATACAATTTATCTCTAGTCTGGATGATTTAGTTCTTGTCACCCTGTTGTCCTCCCGTCATGAAAAAAGGCTGTCCTCACTCAGGTCCGCATGGAGCTGGAGGGGGCGTGGCCTTCAGCTCCGGCTGAAAATCGGGAGATTTTCGGGAGAATATTTGTCCCGGGAGGTTTTCGGGTGAGGCGCTGAATTTCGGGAGTCTCCCGGAAAATTCGGGAGGGTTGGCAAGTATGGTTTATTGTGTTATACTTAATGTTACTAATGATCTAATGTGCATCGATTATGTGGGCGCTGAACCGCGGATGTCGTTGTGGCTTGTGCAGCCCTTTGAGACACTTGTGGTTTAGGGCTATATAAATAAACATTGATTGATTGATTGATTGATTGATTATTAACAGTAAACATTTTGAGTTGCACACCAATTGTGTTTTATTTTGCAATTATATATGGCAGAAGGTGTACATTTATTGCACACAAAACGGTTACTGGGGAAAAGCAGACGGTGGCAGTTGCAAATAAAAGCAAGTACAGAAACAATCATATCTTTGCTTTATGTAACAGGAATTTCCCAGCAGGGATCTATAGTCTGAATCTGATTACCAGGCTTCAGAGTAGCTTTATTTGTCTGTTGCTATGGTTTTTGGCAAACACATCCACAAAGTCTTCAAGATTTATGGCCCTAGCCCTTCTTCATCTTCTTTCTTATCTTATGTTGATATTGTTGACCTGAGTTGTTGTTGTCTGAGCATGCAAAATCTGCAGGGAGGGAGAGGACTTGCTACTGTGTGCGATCAAAGGTCTAGAGCAGGAGTGTGAGAACTGTAGCCCACGGGCCAAATGCAGCCCGCCAGTTTTTTCAATTTGGCCCGCGAGACATCATGAATTCAACAAAGCATTGCACCTTTGTGCTTCCAAATTAATCTTCAATACATGGTAATTACTGACAGTTACTTATTTTCTGCCGTCATGCGGCCAATGTGAGTTAATCAGATCAATGACCCTTAAAAGTACTTTGACGTGGAAGCAAAGTGTTTACTTGTATGACACAATTCAAACAACCTTCCCTAGTCATGGTGCAAAAAAACTATACTAACGTTAAGGTCAACACACATGGTCACACTTAACACCACCTGCTCACTGAACATTGTGGTTATTACTATGGTAGCACAGAGGTTAGTATGTGTGCCTCACAATACAAAGGTCCTGGGTTCGATCCTGGGCTCAGGATCTTTCTGTGTGGAGTTTGCATGTTCTCCCCGTGACTGCGTGGGTTCCCTCCCACTTCCAAAGACATGCATCTGGGGATAGGTTGATTGGCAACACTAAATTGGCCCTAGTGTGTGAATGTGAGTGTGAATGTTGTCTGTCTATCTGTGTTGGCCCTGTGATGAGGTGGCGACTTGTCCAGGGTGTACCCCGCCTTACGCCCATGTGCTGCCGGGATAGGCTCCAGCACCCCCCTGCGACCCCGAAAGGGACAAGCGGTAGAAAATGGATGGACGGATGGATGGTCCATACACCATAAAAAATTCAAAATTACACACAATTAAATCCATTAGAGTGCATGATGGGAAAAAATGTAAAACACTCTATTTGGCGCATTTTAGCTGCTTGATCAATCACAAAACTTTAAGAAGGTTGTCACGGAAGTAAACAAGGTAGGAGTCAAACTTTCACATACTGACTGACTGACTGACTGACTTCCTTTTTTATTGTCATTCAAATTTGAACTTTACAGCACAGATAAGAACGAAATTTCATTACATAAGCTTGTGGTAGTGCAGGATAAAAAAGCAATACGGTGCATATATAAATAAATAAATATATATAAATAATATATAAATATATATATAAAATAAATAAATATATATAAATAAATAAATAAATAAATAGATTACTGTACAGATAAATATATTGCACTTTTTCGAATGCGTCCACGTTTATGGATGTATGTTGTATTGTCTTTTTTATTCCAGCGAGTTAATCCATTTTGGGGGGAGTTAAGGGGATAATTTAATTATGATGCGTTCAAGAGTCTTACGGCCTGAGGGAAGAAGCTGTTACAGAACCTGGAGGTTCTGCTTCGGAGGCTGCGTAACCTCTTTCTAGAGTCCAGCAGTGAAAACAGTCCTTGGTGGGGGTGGGAGGAGTCTTTGCAGATTTTCTGAGCCCTGGTCAGGCAGCGGCTTTTTGCGATCTCCTGGATAGGAGGAAGAGGAGTCCTGATGATCTTTTCCGCCGTCCTCACCACTCTCTGGAGAGACTTCCAGTCTGAGGCATTGCAGGCTCCAGTCCAGACAGAGATGCTGTTGGTCAGCAGGCTCTCTATAGTGCCTCTGTAGACTGTGGTGAGAATGGGGGGAGGGAGCTGTGCTCTTTTCATCCGACGCAAAAAGTGCATGCGCTGCTGAGCTCTTTTTACAAGAGCTCCAGTGTGTAGGGAGCAGGTTAGTAGTCATAATAGCATTCTCATAATGTCCAAATGTTTTTAGCCCAGTGCAGCCCCCAAAGTCAAAAAGTGTGGACACCCTGGTCTACATCGTCTTGCCTGCCTGGCTGGCATGTGCAGTGGACAGTGGGGGTGGACAGGAGTCAACCAGAGGTGGCCGCGACGCCATTGACGTCCATTTTAAACCTACATTTCAGTTGGTCATTTTTCTTGGGGTAAAATAATACACCAAAATATTTACATCATGCTTGACAGCGTTGAACTTTATAATGACAGCATAAACTCTGAGAAATGAGCCATTGTGGGCAGAGGAGACGAGACGGGCCTGGAGGGCAAAAAGAGGTGACCTAAATTGTGGGTCAAACATGCTCTCACACCCCGTAGCGTTTGTTGAGGAAAAAACATGGCTAATCAGATCGGAGTAGGTCAGGGCAAAAGCGCGCTCACATTCAGAGGCAACAGCGCTCCCAGAGTCGCAAGCCCACACATGTTTTCAAATTTTGGCATTTGATGCTTCTTGCGGCGTTGGCAAACTAACAGAATCCTCATGGAGGGAAAGAGTTAGAGGGCGGGCACTTATCGCCGGATCATTTGGAAACATCTGGAACCACGATAAGTGCCTCCATCCTGCTAATTCATCTCCCATGCCTGCATCCTCACTTCTTTTTATCTCATCTTGCATCTTTCCTCTGACGAATCTAAAACCGATTCACCCATCCCATCGCTTAGTGGCCCTCCAATCTCCCAGACATCTTTCTGCCACAGTTCGACCCGATCCACATTGCGTGCCTGCACAAATATGAAAAAGTGTAACGGCACAAACATACGGGCACGCGTTGTTTGAGGTAAAATTGGTTTCTAATGCCATCGTCATGGTAACACTCCCTCGCTTGGAACAGCGTGCATACAGCAGGAATCAGTGTGAGGATTCTTATGTAACGACAGAGCCCCACGCACTTATCAGGAGCCAGACAGACAGAAAGACAGCGATGGTGTGACTCAGACCGCATAGTAAGAGCTTCTGTCATTATACCTTTTAGCTGTGGCCAGAACAGGACGTACCCAAGTGTTTCTTCACTGGCTGAGGCGTCGCTGCACAGAATAGCTGCTTAACTACATAAGGCAACACAACAGGCTCATGCATCAGCATACTAATTACTACTTTAACTCCCCAAAGGCAATGAAAATGCTGTTGAGCAGAGAAATGAAGAGGATAAATGAAAATGGGGTCACCAGAGGTATTCCTGGAATGAAAATTAGGAGATGGGTCATTTCTAGTGGCAAAGCAAAATAGGAGGCGAGTGATAACACCTGCTGGCCTAAATGCAGTGTATACAGTATACAGCAGGGCTATTCAGCCGGTGGTATTCAGTTCAATGCATGGCAGAGACTATAAAAGGTTTTTGCAACAAGGCCCCTTCTACATTAAAGGGGAACATTATCACAATTTCAGAATTGTTAAAACCATTAAAAATCAGTTCCCAGTGGCTATTTATATTTTTCGAAGTTTTTTTAAAAATTTTACCCATCACGCAATATCCCTAAAAAAAGCTTCAAAGTGCCTGATTTTAACCACCCGTCCATTTTCCTGTGACGTCACATAGTGAAGCCAACACAAACAAACATGGCGAAAAGAACAGCAAGCTATAGCGACATTAGCTCGGATTCAGACTCGGATTTCAGCGGCTTAAGCGATTCAACAGATTACGCATGTATTGAAACGGATAGTTGTAGTGTGGAGGCAGGTAGCGAAAACGAAATTGAAGAAGAAACTGAAGCTATTGAGCCATATCGGTTTGAACCGTATGCAAGCGAAACCGACGAAAACGACACGACAGCCAGCGACGCGGGAGAAAGCGAGGACGAATTCGGCGGCGAAACCGACGAAAACGACACGACAGCCAGCGACACGGGAGAAAGCGAGGACGAATTCGGCGATCGCCTTCTAACCAACGATTGGTATGTGTTTGTTTGGCATTAAAGGAAACTAACAACTATGAACTAGGTTTACAGCATATGAAATAAATTTGGCAACAACATGCACTTTGAGAGTGCAGACAGCCCAATTTTCATCAATTAATATATTCTATAGACATACCCTCATCCGCGCTCTTTTCCTGAAAGCTGATCTGTCCAGTTTTGGAGTTGATGTCAGCAGGCCAGGGAAGCTAGGGTCGATAGGGGGTTTAGCTCGCTCGTCTGCGGGAACAAACTGCCGCCATTTCTTGCCGTGCTACCGAGGTCCTTTGTCCCTGAATTGCTCACACACTCCGGCAGATTCAATGGGGGTCTGGTGGCAGATTTCTTTGACTTTATCGTTGGAAATGCATCTGCTTTGAGTGTCGCAGGATATCCACACATTCTTGCCATCTCTGTCGTAGCATAGCTTTCGTCGGTAAAGTGTGCGGAACAAACGTCCAATTTCTTGCCACTTTCGCATCTTTGGGCCACTGGTGCAACTTGAATCCGTCCCTGTTCGTGTTGTTACACCCTCCGACAACACACCGACGAGGCATGATGTCTCCAAGGTACGGAAAACAGTCGAAAAAACGGAAAATAACAGCTGATTTGACTCGGTGTTTGAGAAAATGGCGGATTGCTTCCCGATGTGACGCCACGTTGTGACGTCATCGCTCCGAGAGCGAATATTAGAAAGGCGTTTAATTCGCCAAAATTCACCCATTTAGAGTTCGGAAATCGGTTAAAAAAATATATGGTCTTTTTTCTGCAACATCAAGGTATATATTGACGCTTACATAGGTCTGGTGATAATGTTCCCCTTTAAGCCGGCTAAGGTTATCCAGGGTAAATTCCACCTAACCTTATCCTTGTCCACACACACACACAATGGTTGTTTAAGACCTAGTACGAATGCGCAGAAAATGCACACGTCATAGTCATCTCCAGTGTTGCTTTGTGTGCAAGTTCTTAAATATAACTTATCTGAACAATATCCAGTGTTGTGGTATTTCAATCAACTGGTATCCAGTGTGCTGTGGGGCCCTATTGTAGTGAATCACACTTGAGCCATCAGAATCAAATCTTTAATGGACGTGTGAAAGTAAACAATGTGATAAAGAACATTTTACAGAAATCAATCTAGGGATCTAGATATCTGGTCAGGACACTCCTCACTCTTTTGCCTACACCTTCATTGTCCATTCGTTTTTTGGTAACTTTATATACTCTGGACCTAGACGTTGAGTCTGCGACATACATGGCGGACAATAACTGATACAGTCTGCTTTGTCAGTCCAAAAGTATTTGCCGTTTTCCGTAGTCTTCCCTCAACGGCCAGGTAGTACAAAGCACACGCTACCTTTTTTATCGCATCCACGGGAGCCCGCATTCTCCTTGTCTGTTTTGAGATTGATTGAGACGTTTATTAGTAGGTTGCACAGTGAAGTACATATTCCGTACAATTGACCACTAAATGGTAACACCCGAGTAAGTTTTTCATCTTGTTTAAGTCGGGATTCACTTAAATTGATTCATGATACAGATATATACTATCATATATACTATCATCATAGTACAGTCATTACACAAGATAATCATCAGGGTGTATACATTGAATTATTTACATTATTTACAATTCGGGGTGTGGAGGGTGGGACGGGGGGGTTAGGTTTGGTTGTTATCATCAGTCATCAACAATTGAGAACAGAGAAATGGATATTGAAACAGTGTAGGTCTGACTTGGTAGGATATGGACAGCAAGTAGTGGACATAAAGAGAGAGAGAGAGATCAGAAGGCATAAGAAAAGTATCTACATTTGATTGTTTACATTTGATTATTAACAATCCGGGGAGGGTGTTAGTTTAGGGTTGAAGTTGCCTGGAGGTGTACTTTTATTGCGGTTTTGAAGGAGGATAGAGATGCCCTTTCTTTTATACCTGTTGGGAGCGCATTCCACATTGATGTGGCATAGAAAGTGAATGAGTTAAGACCTTTGTTAGATCGGAATCTGGGTTTAACGTGGTTAGTGGAGCTCCCCCTGGTGTTGTGGTTATGGCGGTCATTTACGTTAAGGAAGTAGTTTGACATGTACTTCGGTATCAGGGAGGTGTAGCGGATTTTATAGACTAGGCTCAGTGCAAGTTGTTTTACTCTGTCCACCCTGAGCCAGCCCACTTTGGAGAAGTGGGTAGGAGTGAGGTGGGATCTGGGGTGGAGGTCTAGAAGTAATCTGACTAGCTTGTTCTGGGATGTTTGGAGTTTAGATTTGAGGGTTTTGGAGGTGCTAGAGTACCAGGAGGTGCATGCGTAATCGAAAAAGGGTTGAACGAGAGTTCCCGCTAGAATCCTCATGGTGCTTTTTTTGACTAGAGAGGAGATTCTATAGAGAAATCTCGTTCGTTGGTTGACCTTTTTGATTACCTTGGTTGCCATCGACAAATGGACAAAGTTTTTTGGTAAGTAGATTCACAGCTGATCTGGACATTCGAAAGTTCTCTTGACGTCTGTTGTATCTGAAATAGCTGCAATCGCTTTCTCTTAAGGTATTCATGTGTGATTTCCACAAGCGTCTGTACAGACAGAAGGAGAAACACGGGCATGTCTGGATGACTCGCCTCCATATTTCCAGTGGTTAGCTCCGAATTACGAAACCGCTTTATTATGAAGCTGGCTGTGGCGCGTTCTTTCTGACGTCACTTCCTGTGTGGGGCACAGTCTTTTTGGCGTCACTTCCTCTCCAAAATCAGTTTGTAAACGATCAATGAGTCCATACAAAGCTAAGAGCCGGAGGTTCAAGAAATAGACGGCGAACTTACCCGTGTAAAAAATTATCCAATGAGGGGAACCTTAAACGATGATTTAGTGTGGCCGAAACGGGGCTTAGGCTAAATAATTTTTGCTGAATGAGTTATCCGGCTTAATGTAGACTGGGTCTTAGGCCCCGTTTACACTTCTGTTAAAATGTAATAATCACTTATTCTCCTGTTGTTTCACTGCTTTACATAAGTTTTGGATGATACCACAAATTTGGGTATCAATCCGATACCAAGTAATTACAGGGTCATACATTGGTCATATTTAAAGTCCTCTTGTTTCCAGGGACATATTTTCTGAGTTTATAAACATCATATAATATATACAGTTTGCTAACGATGTTCAAGAACCAATACATTTTTAAATTGAGGTTCCACTGTATAACGCTTAATTAGGTCCAAAATATGCATCTAATTAAATTCAAGTTTGAGTCAAATAGTATACAATTCTGTTTAAGGGCTCAATTTAGCGAGGGCATTGGACACTTGTGTTTTGCATTGAAAGGCTTTTTTTTTTTTTAAATGTGTAACTCGGACAAAATAAATATACCCAAAGAATGTTTTACTACAGAGAATGCTGGTTCTCAAAATAAGAATAATAGTGAAGGGAGAAGTTAGATCCCCGGTCCTTAGTTTTCTAGAAATGTGGCCCCTAAAACAATGTAGTTGAATAGCCTGCAGTAGTACCTTGGTTTTCCTCATTCTGTTCCAATGGGTCTGTTGAAAACTGAATTTGTATGAAAACCGAAACAATTATTTTTATAAGAAGTAACCAAAAATGCTACCAGAAAACACTTTTTATAAAGAAAATGCAAAATGCATGCAAATGACCATTGATATGGATAAATGAGCATGAGGAGAGAGAGAGAAAGAACAATGAAGATATGACAGCGGAGGTAACAAGAAGAACTGGGACGCTTTAAATTATGTCCGCCCCCTCGTCCACTTGCTTGCCTCAGCAGCCATTGAGGATTGTATAAGTTTTTGCTGCTGCTTCGGCCTTGCAAGCGGATGTGTGGTTGGCAGGATGCAATGTTCACACTTAATTTACTGTGCATCCGGTGTGGGACTTTTTGATTAATCAATTAGATGAGACAGTGGAGGGCAATGCTTCTTGTTTGGCTTTGTTGCAGCACATAGTCATTAGTTTGACACTTTACTGGAACACTACTACTCACATAAAAATCAGTCACAGAGATGGACGGATACCTAAAATGGAGAAAAAGTCTGAAGGAGAGGAAAATTACGTCAAGGTCAGATTAATACTAGTTTGGATTTTGTACACATGGAGTGTTTGTTTATATTTATATATAAGGTTTAAAAGTGGTATTAGCACAGTGTTGTTTCTTTTCAAGGACACATTAACAATATATGACACTATGGTGGAAATTATTAGTTATTATCCCTTCAGGATTCCGCAAGCTTTTTTTTGTGATTTTTACTTTTTTTAATTTCTGGTCAGTGTTTTTGGTGTTCCTTGTAACTTTGACATGAAAAAGAACAGGATTTCAGCAAAAAATAGGGGAAAACAATACTGTATTTATTAGGGATGTCTGATAATGGCTTTTTGCCGATATCTGATATTGTCCAACTCTTAAATTACCGATACCGATATCAACCGATACCGATATATACAGTCGTGGAATTAACACATCATTATGCCTAATTTGGACAACCGGGTATGGTGAAGATAAGGTCCTTTTTTTTAAAAATTAATAAAATAAAATAAGATAAATAAATAAATAAAAATTTCTTGAATAAAAAAGAAAGTAAAACAATAGAAAAACAGTTACATAGAAACTAATAATTGATGAAAATGAGTCAAATTAACTGTTAAAGGTTAGTACTATTACTGTACCAGCAGCACGCACAATCATGTGTGCTTACGGACTGTATCCCTTGTAGACTGTATTGATATATATTGATATATAATGTAGGAACCAGAATATTAATAACAGAAAGAAACAACCCTTTTGTGTGAATGAGTGTAAATGGGGGAGGGAGGTTTTTTGGGTTGGTGCACTAATTGTAAGTGTATCCTGTGTTTTTTATGTTGATTTAATAAAAAATAAAAAATAAAATAAAAAGAAAAACCGATACCGATAATAAAAAAACGATACCGATAATAAAAAATAAAAAAATACCGATAATTTCCAATATGACATTTTAAAGCATCTCTAGTATTTATGTTTTACTCGTTTTGTACTAACCCCTCTGCTTCACGGTGGCAGAGGGGTTAGTGCATCTGCCTCACAATACGAAGGTCCTGAGTAGTCTTGGGTTCAATCCCGGGCTCGGGATCTTTCTGTGTGGAGTTTGCATGTTCTCCCCGTGACTGCGTGGGTTCCCTCCGGGTACTCCGGCTTCCTCCCACTTCCAAAGACATGCACCTGGGGATAAGTTGATTGGCAACACTAAATTGGCCCTAGTGTGTGAATGTGAGTGTGAATGTTGTCTGTCTATCTGTGTTGGCCCTGCGATGAGGTGGCGACTTGTCCAGGGTGTACCCCGCCTTCCGCCCGATTGTAGCTGAGATAGGCTCCAGCGCCCCCCGCGACCCCAAAGGGTAGAAAATGGATGGATGGATGGATACAACACATACATATAATCATACGTAGACAATAAAAATCAGTAAAAGTACATACTCAAAGCTCATTACAGTTTTAATTAATTCGGACATACAGTCTGTGTTTGCCCTGCGATGAGGTGGAGACTTGTCCAGGGTGTACACTGCCTTCCGCCCAAGTGCAGATGGAATAGGCTCCAGTTCCTCGGAACCCCAAAAGGGACAAGTGGTAGAAAATGGATAGTTGGAAAGAAACACCACTAAGGCCCAATCCTAATACACCCCGTTCACTCATTACCACTAGCACTCACCCACTACCACTAGACCCTCAGGGTAGATCTTTGTAATCTTCCCTAGGAATTGGGACACCACTTGCTACGTCACTGCATAGTTTACGTCCGGGCACGTAAGCGACTATATACTCACCATGGTTCCCTCTAATTTTTCATGTGTGTGAGCAAACGCAAAAACTCCCTGAGCATTCAGTGGAGTCCATGTGAGCAACATCAGACGTGCACACTGTGGCTACACCAGCAGCACACCTGTCCCAAACCTGACTAAATAACAAGTTAAAATCTCCATCCATCTATCCATTTTCTACCGCTTGTCCCTTTTGGGGTCGCGGGGGGTGCTGGAGCCTATCTCAGCTGCATTCAGAAGGCGGGGTACACCCTGGACAAGTCCCCACCTCATCGCAGGGCCAACACAGATAGACAGACAACATTCTCTTATTATTATAATCAAATGACAGCAGTCATTGCCATGAGGTTATTTTCTAATATAAGTGTTTAGGCCCACGTACAATGACAATAACAAAAAAAATTGTTTTTCGTGAACTGTGTACTTGTATTGTTTGTCTGGGCGGAGGTCCTGCTTTGGAAATAATTTGTACCCCTTTCAGACATTGCATTTAGTTCCCATTAAAACATTCACATGTTGCACAATGAGATGTAAGCAGGGGATCATGTGTACATTCCTGCAACTTCCTGTTTGTAAAAAATAAATTTTTATTGGTATTTATTTAATATACTAACAGCATTTCATGATTAATATTTATAAATTGCGATTCCTAGTAAATGACACTAGAATAAGCACACATTTGATTGGTAAATCATAGTGTAACGACCTGGAATTACACTTTATGTGTGGTGTTGGAGTTGTCCGACTTTTTGTGTGGCTGTAAACGCATCACTGGCTAAGTGCCATATGTGCATGTGTTGGCGCAAGTGAGAAAGAGCGAGCGGCTGCTGTTGATATAACAAAGTTGGTTTTGGTCTGGTTTGTACTGCAGAAAATAACCAGTTTTGCTAGATATAATTTGTTTTACTAATGTTTTGGTGATGGGTTTATGGCCGACAATAAAGAGTTTTGCTCAGTAAAGTGATGGATGGAATTCATGTCCTCAAAGTATCTCGACAGACGTTACAATATTTGAACAATGATGACGAAAAAAACTGTTTTCTCTGTCGTGTCCGTGTTGTGTCGAAAATTGTGATGCGCTTATTTTTTTATTTGATTTTGTGCGTGGCATAGATTTGCCATGCGCAGAGGGAACATTGATAGTCACATTTGCACATACGTCACACCAATATTTTGATACCAAAATGTGGTATCTGCTCAGTGGCCTTGTGGTTAGAGTGTCCGCCCTGAGATCGGTAGGTCGTGAGTCATACCAAAGACTATACAAATGGGACCCATTACCTCCCTGCTTGGCACTCAGCATTAAGGGTTGGAATTGGAGGTTAAATCACCAAAAGTTATTCTCGGGCGCGGCCACTGCTGCTGCTCACTGCTCCCCTCACCTCCCAGGGGGTGAGGGTGATGGGTGAAATGCAGAGGATAATCTCAATCATTGGTACTTTAACTTTAACTTCAGCCTTGACAGATCATAACATATTTGACGCCGTGGTGGGTTATTTTGCGAAGTGGGATTCTTTGCTTGAACAATCCATTCTAGAAGAATAGAATGTCTTTTATTGTCACTTATACACAGGTAGATTACAGTTGGTACAAAATGCGGCTGCTAGACTTTTGACAAGAACAAGAAAGTTTGATCATATTAGGCCTATACTGGCTCACCTGCACTGGCTTCCTGTGCACTTAAGATGTGACTTTATGGTTTTACTACTTACGTATAAAATGCTACACGGTCTAGCTCCAGCCTATCTTGTCGATTGTATTGTAGCATATGTCCCGGCAAGAAATCTGCGTTCAAAGAACTTCGGCTTATTAGTGATTCCCAGAGCCCAAAAACAGTCTGCGGGCTATAGAGCGTTTTCTATTCGGGCTTCAGTACTATGGAATGCCCTCCTGGTAACAGTTAGAGATACTACCTCAGTAGAAGCATTTAAGCCCCATCTTATAACTCATTTGTATACTCTAGCCTTTAAATAGCCCCCCTTTTTTAGACCAGTTGATCTGCCGTTTCTTTTCCTTTCTCCTCTGCTCCCCCCTCTCTCATGTGGAGGGGGAGTTACGCAGGTCCGGTGGCCATGGATGAAGTGCTGGCTGTCCAGAGTCGGGACCCGGGGTGGACCGCTCGCCTGTGCATCAGTTGGGGACATCTCTGCGCTGCTGACCCGTCTCCGCTCGGGATGGTTTCCTGCTGGCCCCACTATGGACTGGACTCTTACTATTATGTTAGATCCACTATGGACTGGACTCTCACAATATTATGTCAGACCCACTCGACATCCATTGCATTCGGTCTCCCCTGGAGGGGGTCGGGGGGTTACCCACATATGAGGTCCTCTCCAAGGTTTCTCATAGTCATTCACATCGACGTCCCACTGGGGTGAGTTTTTCCTTGCCCTTATGTGAGATCTGTACCGAGGATGTCGTTGTGGCTCGTGCAGCCCTTTGAGACACTTGTGATTTAGGGCTATATAAATAAACATTGATTGATTGATACAATGAGATTAAAACAACTCCAGTATCAGTGTGACAGTCTACAGGACGTTAATGAAACTGCCTAACAATAAACCCACATAAGAAACCAAAAACTTGCCCTCGATCATTCTACAGTTATAACGTGATTGGGCAGGCATGCTGTTTATATTGTGGGAAAGCGGACGTGAAAACAGGCTGTCGACACGTCACTCAGGTCCGCATGAATTTCGGGAGATTTTCGGGAGAAAATTTGTCCCGGGAGGTTTTCGGGAGAGGCGCTGAATTTCGGGAGTCTCCCGGAAAATCCGGGAGGGTTGGCAAGTATGGTAAAAGGAAGGTAAGGTGCACAATCTAGTCCTGAGAATGATTTATGTTCAACGTGTTATTTACAGGACACAAATATTTTACTATATACATATATACAGAAGCATTCAGATTGTGGGTGGAAAGTAAGGTGCTAAACTATAAAGTCAGTGCCTATGAGAGTTAATAGAATAATACGGAGTAGTTGGTTGCACAAATGTTTGAACACTAAATCGAACAAAAAGTAGGGCTTGCAAAAGTTAAAGTACCAATGCATCGGAAAAAAGGTAATAGTAGAGAAAGGTGTTTAAGTTTTCTCTCGAGCTTGTTATCGACGATGAATGCTAATCAGAACAGATGTACCGTTCCGACTTCCGATCGATCCTTGAAGCTTTGTTGAAAGTTAAGATGAGGAAGGACCATCCTTTGCCGCTAACTTGCACACAATCGGTTCTTCGAAATTGTCTTTGTTTGTGAATTGCTTCCTGAACAGCTCAGGGCCAATCATCCGGCGCAGTCTTTGGTGCATGAAATCCGACTGCCAGGGCCCGCTGATCCACCTGCCTGCACTGCTGCATTTGCACACACCCAAAGCAAAACAAACACACGTAGACGCACACACACACCCACACAGAGTCTGGTAATTGGACTCATGAAGCCAAAAGACAAGTGCCGAATCTCACTTCCTGACGTCCTCTGGTAAGTGTTTGTATGTGCGTTGAGCGTGGAAGTCATTTTCTGCTTTCAGGCGTTGCCCTCTAAAACCGGGCAGGCAATCTCCTGTCGAGCAAGTGGAGTGTGACAGCAGCAGGTGCTTAATGGCTAAATCTTAAAGAAACAGGCTGTTGCCAGAATCCTGCAAACTCAATTGTATTAATCCCCTGGATTAGCACATTTAATTCTCTACACGTTTCCCATTTTAAAAGTTTTGTTTCCTTCCTGAAAATGGTTGTCGAACACACACTAAATGTCGAAGTATTTGATGCCCGCTGCAGCAAACACCGGCTCCTTCATAGGTGTCATAATAAGACGGTCTCAGGCCAATTAATCCTGGGATCGATCCAGTGTTGATACAAAAGTCGCTGCCGCTAAATCCGCACTCAGCACGTCACCCTGAAGACCAGCGAGAGGTAGCGGTTTTAATCTCCTCCTGTCTCTTTTACAGACACACAGCTTTTCAAACGAGGGATTTAGATTACAGCGCTAAACAGTACGAGTGTGTACTCCGAGGGTGAGCCTTATTAAAATTCATATAATGTTTGTTGACTCCCTTTATATAAACAGGTGGCTGCGTGGA
Organism: Nerophis lumbriciformis; assembly: GCF_033978685.3. NCBI lineage: Eukaryota > Metazoa > Chordata > Actinopteri > Syngnathiformes > Syngnathidae > Nerophis > Nerophis lumbriciformis. Next base: position 13,196,563 of record NC_084582.2, on the reverse strand, counting down.
GATAACTTCCCGGCGTTCAACGGGCGGATAATGCACCCGTGCACACACACACACACACACACACATGCTGGCTGTGCTATTTTAAAGCAGTCAGCATGACGTTTTTTTTTATTAATGTGTGTATTTCAGAAGACGGGTTTTTTAGGTGTTTCCCGAACAGGTGTCAACTCATATCTGTGCAGCAGCAACACATCACAACTAGTATTGTTCTGTCGGGAAGTCTTGTTGGATGATAAGAACAGTCGAACCTCGTAACTGGAATGCCTTTGGGGTCGTACAATTAGAGATGTTGGGAAAAATATAAATATGCATCAAAATCACAATCTGAAGTGCCAAATGAAATGATGTGGCCCTAGAAATAATGTGTATCAATAAGACATTTCGTCTTTCTTGAATATTGTACAGTTCCGTATTTTTCGGACAATAAGGCACATCATTTTTTCATTTTCTCAAAAATCAATATACGTTGGTTGTGCTTACTGACCTCAAAGCAAGTTTATTTGGTACATGGTGCAATGTACCGGTAGATGTGTGACAGTACTATAGTATGAGACGTGTTTACTAAACACAAGGAAATGGAGTGTGTAATTCAGGGGTGCTCATTACGTCGATCGCGAGCTACCGGTCGATCTCGGAGGGTGTGTCAGTCGATCACCAGCCAGGCATTAAAAAAATAGTCCTAAAAATGAGCGATCATAAATCTTCACTATGACGTCACTTTCGTCACTTGATTGACATTCACGGCACCCGAGGGTCTTCTGAGATGACGCTGGCTGCTGCCAGCTCATTAAAATTACCGACAGGAAGGCGAGAAACACTTTATTTCAACAGACTCTGGCGCCGTACCTGTCGTCAAAACTCCAAAGACCGACTGCACAGTTGCACAATAAAAGCTCTTCTTCATCCTGCCTGCACTACCAAAATAAGAGTCTCAGAAAGCTGGCGTGCACAAGCTAGCAAGCTACGGAGTTTGGAGACAATGTATTTCTTGTCAAGTGTATACAAAGGAGTACGGAAGCTGGATAAATAAGATGCCAAAAACCAACCACTTTCATGTGGTATTGGATAGAAAGGAGGACTTTTTTTCACCTCCATTCGAAAATGCGGACGTTATCATCACCACTGTCTGATTCCAATCAATGCAAGTCATCAGAATCAGGTAATACACCAACTTATATTCTTGTCTTCATGAAAGAAAGGAATCTATATGTGTTAAACATGCTTGTATTATCTTTAAACACTTTTAACTTATTAACAATACTAACTATATGTGTTAAACATGGTTGTATTATCTTTAAACACCTTTAACTTGTTAACAATATTAACTATGTGTTAAACATGCTTGTATTATCTTTAAACACCTTTAACTTGTTAACAATATTAACTATATGTGTTAAACATTCTTGTATTATCATTAATCACCTTTAATTTATTAACAATATTAACTATATGTGTTAAACATGCTTGCATTATCATTAAACATCTTTAACTTGTTAACAATATTAACTATATGTGTTAAACATGCTTGCATTATCTTTAAACACCTTTAACTTATTAACAATATTAACTATATGTGTTAAACATGCTTGTATTATCATTAAACACCTTTAACTTGTTAACAATATTAACTATATGTATTAAACATACTTGTATTTTCATTAAACACCTTTAATTTTTTTAACAATATTAACTATATGTGTTAAACATGCTTGTATTATCATTAAACACCTTTAACTTGTTAACAAAAACATATGTTTCATAAATAAGTAAATATAAATTATATATATGAATGAGGTAGATCCCCATGACTTGATCAATTGAAAAGTAGCTCGCCTGCAGAAAAAGTTTGCGCACCCCTGGTGTAATTAATCCAAAAAAGTATGGTTTGACTATGTGTTGTGTTTAACTGAGTGTTACCGGGAGTTGTTGAAGGTGCGTGTTGAGCGAGATGCGGAAGTCCAGGGAGGGCAAGGCAAGCTCGAAGGTCCGTTAGCAGGCGAAAGGTCAAAGGCAGGAGCGAGGCGTCAAGGTCCGTGTCCAGGCGAGAGGTCGAGATCCGGGAAAGGGAGCCGGAGGGAATTCGTAGAGACGAGACACACAACTCGAAATGGGGGGACGCTGTGGGATGACGACACAGGACACAAGACGGTGAGCGCAGAGGCGGGAGAACACAGAGAGAGCAAATGCACATAGAGATGTGTAGGCTCACAGTACTGAGACAGGTAGCTACGTTCTGGCACTGGAACGCAAGACGCGCTGGCTTATGAAGGGAGTGGAATCCTCATCAGCGTCAGGTGTGTTCATTTCAGATTGCCTGCAGCAGAGAGGCAGTAGGAGCCTGAGCCGTAACAAGATGGCAGTCACACATAAGAGATAAGTGTGGACCGCAAGTTGACGCCTGTTCAATAAATGACGTGAGCAAGTATCTGTAAGCGAGCAGCACCAACACTTTGATGTTTCATTGAGAATATATAGACCATTACAAACGGCCAGGCCTGGAATCTCTTCATTTTGGGGGCAAGGCAACTTGGCCTTTGGTGTCATCAACCTTTTGAGGGCACAAAGGCCATCAAATAAAACAATAATTTGAAGTTTACAGTCATAATTAATGTAGGTTAAGGATCATTCCATTTTTCATATGCATTACTTTCAATTAAATACATGAAGCTGTTTATTTCACAGATTGTTTATATAATGATCTTAATTATTAACACCTGATTTTTCATGCTGGATGAAAAAAACGAAAATGAACACAACATCTCAAGTAAAGACAGTGGTCTGTTTTCTTCTGCCTTTGGGACTTCCCTTAACCAATGCTGTCCCATGCAAACAGCATTAAAGTAACCTGTTCTAACTATTTTCTAATATAAGTGATTTTGGCCACTGAGAATGAAAATAACAAAAACAATCTTGTTTTTCATCAGCTCGCTGATGAAAAATAAGATTTTAGGATGGCAACCCTAAATGAGCCCCCAGAGCACACAAGCATTTGATCCCAGATCTTGTGATGGGTTGGCGAGGCCAAATGCCAATGACTCCACAGTCTGAAACAATCTGTTTCCGAAAGCAAAAACTTTCCAGAAGTTGGACTTGTTACAGGAAACACAGCTAAAAATAACTGATATCGCTTCAATATATTAAAGTGTCACCAAAAATGATTACCGGGCGCGGCACCGCTGCTGCCCACTGCTCCCCTCACCTCCCAGGGGGTGAACAAGGGAATGGGTCAAATGCTGAGAACCCATTTCACCACACCTAGTGTGTGTTTGACAATCATTAGTACTTTAACTTTAACTAAGTGTACAGATCACTGGTTAGTTTGCGTCTAACTACAAGAGAAAGAAGATATTTAGGGTTGGGGTCCTACTTTGGAAATAATGTGTACTCTTTTCAGAGATCACATTTAGTTCCCCTCAAAACAGTCACGTGTTGCACAATTAGATGTAAGCATGGGATAAAGTGTACATTCCTGTAACTTTCTGTCTGCATAATATATCTTTTTATTAACATTTCTGTAATCTAGAAACATAATTTCATGATTAATATCAATAAATTAACCTTCTTCATAAATGAAAGAATAAGCAAAAAGCTGATTGGGGAGTCCTTGTGTAAAGACCTGGAATTTACACTTTATGTGTGGTGTTAAAGGCGAACATTATCACAATTTCCGAATGGTTAAAACCATTAAAAATCAGTTCCCAGTGGCTTATTATATTTTTCAAAGTTTTTTTCAAAATTTTACCCATCACGCAATATCCCTAAAAAAAGCTTCAAAGTGCCTGATTTTAACCATCGTTATAAACACCCGTCCATTTTCCTGTGACGTCACATAGTGAAGCCAACACAAACAAACATGGCGGAAAGAACAGCAAGCTATAGCGACATTAGCTCGGATTCAGACTCGGATTTCAGCGGCTTAAGCGATTCAACAGATTACGAATGTATTGAAACGGATGGTTGTAGTGTGGAGGCAGGTAGCGAAAACGAAATTGAAGAAGAAACTGAAGCTATTGAGCCATATCGGTTTGAACCGTATGCAAGCAAAACCGACAAAAACGACACGACAGCCAGCGACACGAGAAAAAGCGAGGACGAATTCGGCGATCGCCTTCTAACCAACGATTGGTGTTTGTTTGGCATTAAAGGAAACTAACAACTATGAACTAGGTTTACAGTATATGAAATACATTTGGCAACAACATGCACTTTGAGAGTGCAAACAGCCCAATTTTCATCAATTAATATATTCTGTAGACATACCCTCATCCGCGCTCTTTTCCTGAAAGCTGATCTGTCCAGTTTTGGAGTTGATGTCAGCAGGCCAGGGAAGCTAGGGTCGATAGGGGGTTTAGCTCGCTCGTCTGCGGGAACAAACTGCCGCCATTGCTTGCCATGCTACCGAGGTCCTTTGTCCCTGAATTGCTCACACACTCCGGCAGATTCAATGGGGGTCTGGTGGCAGATTTCTTTGACTTTATCGTTGGAAATGCATCTGCTTTGATTGTCGCAGTATATCCACACATTCTTGCCATCTCTGTCGTAGCATAGCTTTCGTCGGTAAAGTGTGCGGAACAAACGTCCAATTCCTTGCCATTTTCGCATCTTTGGGCCACTGGTGCAACTTGAATCCGTCCCTGTTCGTGTTGTTACACCCTTCGACAACACACCGACGAGGCATGTTGTCTCCAAGGTACGGAAAACAGTCGAAAAAACGGAAAATAATAGAGCTGATTTGACTAGGTGTTTGAGAAAATGGCGGATTGCTTCCCGATGTGACGCCACGTTGTGACGTCATCGCTCCGAGAGCGAATATTAGAAAGGCGTTTAATTCGCCAAAATTCACCCATTTAGAGTTCGGAAATCGGTTAAAAAAATATATGGTCTTTTTTCTGCAACATCAAGGTATATATTGACGCTTACATAGGACTGGTGATAATGTTCCCCTTTAAAGTTGTCTGAGTTTTTGTGTTGACTTGTCTCCACTCAAGACGATCCCCTGCTGGTCTCCCAATGGACTGGACTTTCACAAGAAGTCGGGACCCGGGGTGACCACTCCTTATGCATCAGTCGGTGACGTCTCTGCTGGTCCCACTGTGGACCGGACTCTCACATTTTTAACTGTACCCACTCGGCATCCATTGCACCGGTCACCCAGGGGGTGATCTCCACATCTGTGGTCCCTTCCAAGGTTTCTCGTTGTTCCCATTGGGTTGATTTTTTTTCTTGCCCTGATGTGGGATCTGAGCCGAGGATGTCGTTGTGCCTTGTGCAGCCCTTTGAGATATTTGCGATTAAGGGCTATATAAGTAAACTTTGATTGGTTGATTGATAAATTAGACAGTCCAAACAATTGCGCATCCTGAAAAGACAGTCAGAAAGCGGCTTGAAGATGGTCTGTAAAACATAATCTATGCAACATTTTGACCAAAGAACCGTTACATGTTATGTAGACCATAAGGAAGTGTTTTAAATGTAGAAAGATAATACGAACCCTTTAATGTGCCTTATAATCCGGTGTGCCTTTTTGTATGAAAATAGACCTGAATACCCGCTCTTCGGCAGTAAGCCTTATGGTACGATGTACACTATAGTCCGAAAAATACAGTATTTACATTTTGACAGAAAAAATGTAATGCATGCAAATACATTTCTTGATTCAATATTATTTGATACAACAAACTATCCCAGGATTAGTTGTTTTAATTGAAACCCTTTTTAAATTAAATTCTACACTAGCTGAAGTAAATTCTCTGCCTTTCACTTTACTTCTGATTCCAAAGCAATTTGTTATCCGTTTGTTAATACAACGTTTCTATAGGTACCAGCAAATCGAATGTAATACTTTTAATGCCATTTTTAATGCCACTTAAAAAAAAATTGAATGCCCATGTCGGACAGCTTATGGTTATTATATATACCGTATTTTTCGGAGTATAAGTCGCACCGGAATATAAGTCGCACCTGCCAAAAATGCATTATAAATAAGGGGGAAAAAACATATATAAGTCGCACTGGAGTATAAGTTGCATTTTTGGGGGAAATTTATTTGATAAAACCCAACACCAAGAATAGACATTTGAAAGGCAATTTAAAATAAATAAAGAATAGTGAACAACAGGCTGAATAAGTGTACGTTATATGAGGCATAAATAACCAACTCAGAACATGCCTGGTATGTTAACGTAACATATTATGGTAAGAGTCATTCAAATAACTATAACATATAGAACATACTATACGTTTACCAAACAATCTGTCACTCCTAATCGCTAAATCCGATGAAATCTTATACGTCTAGTCTCTTACGCGAATGAGCTAAATAATAATATTTGATATTTTACGGTACTGTGTTAATAATTTCCCACATAAGTCGCTCCTGAGTATAAGTCGCACCCTCGGCCAAACTATGAAAAAAACTGCGACTTATAGTTCGAAAAATACGGTAGTTAGAATCTTATTTGACAATGAAAATCTTGAATAGCTGGAAGATAAGCAATAAAGGGTCTGTTTGCAACATTTACACAGGCGCCAACTTTCCAATGTATTTTACACAGTATATCCCGCCCTCTGACAGCTTCTCGTAAGTAATAACGCAATTATTTACGAACGTAACACATGCACGAGCATTAGCTATAGGTGTTGTTAGGTAATAACAGCTATTTGGACAACTAGTGTTAGCTGTCATTGAATGTATATTCCATCATAACAACAACATGACTGCAAATTGTTTCTTGCTTTTCTTGGACTGCTTTGCGCGTACTGGTTGACGAGACCGAGTGAGTGACGGCCGTAAACACCAATAGTTTTATCCGGGCCGGTAAAAGTTTTTTATTACTAAAACTTTTTAATAATGAAAAATAGAGACAATTGTCAAACAAATGTGTTCTGTCAAACCACTGATGGTAACATAAGCTAGCCGGTGGTGTTCTTGTTATATTTTTTGCTTTGAAAAATATTCCTATGAGGAAGTTGCAAACAGTACCTTTAAAGGCCTACTGAAATGCGATTTTCTTATTTAAACGAGGATAGCAGGTCCATTCTATGTGTCATACTTGATCATTTCGCGATATTGCCATATTTTTGCTGAAAGGATTTAGTAGAGAACATCGACGATAAAGTTCGCAACTTTTGGTCGCTGATAAAAAAGCCTTGCCTGTACCGGAAGTAGCAGACGAGTAGCGTGACGTCACAAGTTGTGGAGCTCCTCACATCTGCACATTGTTTACAATCATGGCCACCAGCAGCGAGAACGATTCGGACCGAGAAAGCGACGATTTCCCCATTGATTTGAGCGAGGATGAAAGATTTGTGGATGAGGAAAGTGAGAGTGAAGGACTAGAGGGCAGTGGGAGCGATTCAGATAGGGAAGATGCTGTGAGAGGCAGGTGGGACCTGATATTCAGCTGGAAATGACTAAAACAGTAAATAAACACAAGACATATATGAACTCTATTAGCCACAACACAACCAGGCTTATATTTAATATGCCACAAATGAATCCCGCATAACAAACACCTCCCCCCTCCCGTCCATATAACCCGCCAATACAACTCAAACACCTGCACAACACACTCAATCCCACAGCCCAAAGTACCGTTCACCTCCCCAAAATTCATACAGCACATATATTTCCCCAAAATCCCCAAAGTTACGTACATGCATGCACATAGCGGCACGCACGTACGGGCAAGCGATCAAATGTTTGGAAGCTGCGTACTCACGGTACCGCGTCTGCGTATCCAACTCAAAGTCCTCCTGGTAAGAGTCTCTGTTGTTCCAGTTCTCCACAGGCCAATAGTAAAGCTTGACTGTCACCTTCCGTGAATGTAAACAATGAAACACCGGCTGTGTTATCCGGCACACCAGTCAAGGAGTGCATTCTACGGCGGCGGTGCGTTATCCAGCACAACACCTGCCGCAATACACCGCTTCCCACCTACAGCTTTCTTCTTTGCTGTCTCCATTGTTCATTGAACAAATTGCAAAAGATTCACCAACACAGATGTCCAGAATACTGTGGAATTTTGCGATGAAAACAGACGACTTAATAGCTGGCCACCATGCTGTCCCAAAATGTCCTCCACAATCCGTGACGTCACGCGCTGACGTCATCATACCGAGACGTTTTCAGCAGGATATTTCGCGCGAAATTTAAAATTGCACTTTAATAAGCTAACCCGGCCGTATTGGCATGTGTTGCAATGTTAAGATTTCATCATTGATATATAAACTATCAGACTGTGTGGTCGGTAGTAGTGGGTTTCAGTAGGCCTTTAACTGTTACTATCTAGTGAATTAGAATTGGCTCACAAGACTGTTTCAATTGAGCACAAATGATCATCTTCTTGGCACTATTTCCTGTCATGAGAGGCAATAGTTAAAGGCTGGGCTGCATGCTTGTGGAGTTGTTCTGCACACTTCCACACACGGCCTTTCGCGGCGGTGATAATGAACCTTTCTTAGGCTTGTGGAGGCGCCCTGCATGTCTGGATTGCCGTGATTATTGAATTTGATTACCGATAATTGCAAAATGCACTGTTTTTCACTTTTAACTGCGTAGCGCATGGAATGATGCCACAAATGTACGAGACACGAATGATCTCAGTTTCGTTTCTTCCCGGTTCCTTCTTTCCTTTTTAACTTTTAATAGACTTTTATTAGTACAGTGAAGTACATATTCTGTACAATTGACCACTAAATGGTAACACCCGAATAAGTTTTTCAACTTGTTTAAGTCGGGGTCCACTTAAATGGATTCATGGTACAAATATATACTATCAGATATATACTATCATCATAATACAGTCATCACACAAGATAATCATTAGAGTATATACATTGAATTATTTACATTATTTACAATACGAGGTGTGGGATGTGGAGTGGGGGGGTTGGGTTTGGTTGTTATCATCACTTCAGTCATCAACAATTGAGAGACAGAGAAATGGACATTGAAACAGTGTAGGTCTGACTTGGTAGAATATGTACAGCAAGTAGCGGACATAGAGAGAGAGAGAGAGACAGATCAGAAAGCATAAGAAAAAGTATCTACATTTGATTATTAACAATCTGGGGAGGCTGTTAGTTTAGGGTTGAAGTTGCCTGGAGGTCTACTTTTATTGCAGTTTTGAAGGAGGATAGAGATGCCCTTTCTTTTACACAGGTGTTTCCTAAGGGAAACATTTTCCACAAATTTAAACAAATCTGTTATTGGCCAGCTTGTATTTGTTTGATAAAAAAATGATGCATGAGGCAACTTCTTGCACATGAAAGAAATACCGGTACTGATTCCTTTTCATGTGTGTGTCATTGCATGTGTATGCTGGGGTGCGTATAGGAGGAAAACTTCGGACAATTCCAAGAAAAAATAGGATTAAGAGGCGCCCGATGTGATCTTTATTCATATATGGCCCAGAACTCCTGGGGTGCCGCTCATGTTATGTTATTTAAGACACTTGTTTTCATCCTCATAGAAATGTGATTTTTGTCTCCTCAGCGGATGCCTCCGTAGCCTCTCCGACTCTGAAAGCCCGTAAGTGCTAACTGCGACACTTCAAATCAACCTCTCTATTGATCTCTCCTTTTAAAGGCTAAGAAACACAAGCTGACATGATGCGCAGACAATGCTTTCTCACGAAACCAATTATTCTTTCCAAAAGTGTTGCAATTATTTCGATCAGCTATTCGGAGTTGCTTTCAATGGGATTTGTCAAATCCATTAACTACATGAAAAATGTCCAAGCATATAATTCAGTAAATATACCTGACTCACAAATTATTTAGTTTCACACTCTTGGCTTATGAATGTCTCAAAACATAAACACCGTATTTTTCGGACTATAAGTGGCAGTTTTTTTCATATTTTGGCCGGGGGTGCGACTTATACTCAGGAGCGACTTATATGTGAAATTATTAACACATTACCGTAAAATATCAAATAATATTATTTAGCTCATTCACGTAAGAGACTAGACGTATTAGATTGCATCGGATTTAGCGATTAGGAGTGACAGATTGTTTGGTAAACGTATAGCCTGTTCTATATGTTATAGTTATTTGAATGACTCTTACCATAATATGTTACGTTAACATACTAGGCGCGTTCTCAGTTGGTTATTTATGCGCCATATAACGTACACTTATTCAGCCTGTTGTTCACTATTCTTTATTTATTTGAAATTGCCTTTCAAATGTCTATTCTTGGTGTTGGGTTTTATCAAATCAATTTCCCCAAAAAATGCGACTTATACTCATACTTGCCAACCTTGAGACCTCCGATTTCGGGAGGTGGGGGGAGGGGTGGGCGTGGTCGGGGGTGGGGCGGGGGCATGTTTAGGGGCGTGGTTAAGAGGGGAGGAGTATATTTACAGCTAGAATTCACCAAGTCAAGTATTTCAAGAAATTTCTAAGAAATACTTGACTTTCAGTGAATTCTAGCTATATATATATATATATTTATTTTATTATATATATATATGTATATATAAATAAAATAAATACTTGAATTTCAGTGTTCATTTATTTACACATATACACACACATAACACTCATCTACTCATTGTTGAGTTAAGGGTTGAATATAACCCATCCTTGTTCTATTCTCTGTCACTATTTTTCTAACCATGCTGAACACCCTCTCTGATGATGCATTGATGTGTGGCACGCACAAAAGTGCTTTCATCAAATGCATTAGAGTCTGGAATCTTCCATTTCTCCCTAGCATGGCCCAAAACCGGTCAATCTTTGCTTCCTGAGGAAGATCTTCAGTGCCAAGCACTTGGTAGTCCACTACTTCTTCCCGGAGGCTATCCAGGTCCAATCGCAGCTGCGGCTTGGAACTTACAAGCTGTTATGAGAGTAGCGTATGTGTGTGTGTGGCCCTTTAATAGGTGAGCATGTGAGGTGAGTGACGTCAGTGAGTGTGTGGGCGAGAGAAGAGAGGGAGCGGTAGCGTGATTGCGAGCGGGGACTAGTTTGTTTTGTGTTGGATTGGCTGTGTGCAAGCAATCAATAAAGCAAGATTTGCAACTAATCGTCGCACTCAGGCAGGAAAGGTGCAACAAAGCGTATTTCTTCATCTTACTCGTCGTCGGCGTCGCCATGGCTGTATCTTCCTCGTTCTTCTGCTTCGTCTCCTTGTTGTGTGCGCAGTTGTGCACTGCACTCTCTAAAAGCCGTATATGTTATTGATGTTATAGATGGCAGTATTGTCCTGTTTAAGAGTGTCACACCATTGCTGTTTACAGCAGACGAACTGCTTTACGGTAGACAAAAACATGACTGCTGTTGTTGTGTGTTGTTACCGCGCTGGGAGGACGTTAATGAAACTGCCTAACAATAAACCCTCATAAGAAACCAAGAACTCGCCCTCGATCATTTTACAGTTATAATGTGATTGGGCAGGCACACTGTTTATATCATGGGAAAGCGGACTCAGGTCCGCATGGAGCTGGAGGGGGCGTGGCCTCCAGCTCCGCCTGAATTTCGGGACATTTTCGGGAGAAAATTTGTCCCGGGAGGTTTTCGGGAGAGGCGCTGAATTTCGGGAGTCTCCCGGAAAATCCGGGAGGGTTGGCAAGTATGCTTATACTCCAGTGCAACTTATATATGGTTTTTTCCTTCTTTATTATGCATTTTCGGCCGGTGCAACTTATACTCCTGAGCAACTTATACTCCGAAGAATATGGTAATAATAAATACCAAAAAGAAGAAAATTAGTCTGCAGTGAGGACATTGGCTTTTTAAATAAATGAAATGCATTGATGCATGCAAGATGCCAGTTCTTTTCAACAAATTAATAATTTGTTAAAATTGCACTTTTTTTTGCATTTAAAACAGGAAATGCATTTATACAATTTAACATTAAAATATAAGACTTTTAGTATCCAAAAATATTCAGATTTAAGGCCTCCTTTTATAATGAAATATTAATGTGGTGCATGCTTGCATAAAATACATGACTGACTACAAACCACATAAAAGACTGAGTGACTTGTAAACGATGCGGTTGACCACAACTCGCTCTTTACTACTTTAAAAACAAGTTTATAAGTCATCTTTTATGCTTTATTCTCAGTATTTAGAGTTTTTAAAAAGTTAGAAAAGAGAAATAGAGCATCAGAATTAGTACTCTAACTGATTGCTGGCATATAAAACCAACACATTATTGACACTACATGAGTGATCATGCATGGCTACTGCCATAAATTCCATCCATCCCAAACTGTGAGAAAGAGCCAAATTAGAGATTAAGCTCTTAATGGACTCACTGGCAGCCAGCTGGAGGGGTGGTAGGAAAGGATGAATCAGACTTCTGGGGCCCAAATTTGCTTCTGAATTAGTATTAAAGACCTTTCTCTGTGGGGTGGGACTTTTGGTCATATTAACAGGGTTAGGGTTTCTAATTTTGTGGTTTCTGGACAGTTTTTTTTAAAGATTGGTTCAATATAAGGTAAAGACTTCTCAGGGTGAGCCTTTGGCACCCACTCGGCCATTAAATTGATCTGTCTCCAAGAATACACACGTCCCTCAAAAAGGCCATAATTTCATTTTTAGTCTGTCACAATTTGGTGCTATTTTAAAGGGGAGCAGTAAAAAAAAAAAAATGTCTGCACGATTTACAGTAAAATAGAGGCAGATGTGGTTGCCAATAAATCATCGTAAAATATCCAGTCATCATGTATAGGACATTACGGTATGTTGATGTTGAATCTGTTAATTTTACAGGTTACAATTGATTTTGCTTAAGGTAAATTACTATGAAAAAAATTATACTTTGTTAACTCGTTTACAAATAAATATGTATAGAATATTTGGTAAAATACTGGCAGCTGTGGTTGCCAGGAATTCACCTGTAAAAGTAATTAGGGCCAATGATAGTGTTGCAAATCAGCCTATCCCCAGGTGCATGTCTTTGGAGTACCCAGACAGAACCCACGCAGTCACGGGGAGAACATGCATTCTACACACAGAGAGAACTCTCGCCCCGGGAATCGAACCCAGGACCTCCTCACTGTGAGGCACAAGCGTTAACCACCGCCTCCACTGTGCTGCCATTCCACCAATACTGGTATCGGCAAAATGCCTGTGTTTCCGAGATATGTGAGGGGTACATGAGGATTTTAACTTGAAAGTATTTGTACAACCTTTCACTGGACAACGCACAACATGGCGGATGCACCATTTTAAAAAAGCCATACAAAGGGCTATTTTTGATCATCTAAACCAGGGGTCTTCAATGTTTTCCAGGCCAAAGAATCCCAAACCCATGAAGTTGAAGATGGAACGGGGGACCCACTACCTGAGTGTATATATTTGCATTTTAAATTAATCTGGTCCTAAAGGAACGTTGTTATTGTGCAATATTAAGATATTCAAATATTACACTATAGCGGCGGCAATCGCTAGCTGGAAAGTAAGGGCCTGATCTGCTAAGATCCTAATACCACTTACTAAACAGTGTATGCAAACTATAGAATGGCAAGTACTATTAGTGGCCGTGTTGTGTGTGATCTACTAAGACTGCGTATGCAATTGATAACTGGTGCAGTCATCATTTAAGTGTTTGCATAAATGCTGCCACTAACAGTACATGTGCGCTGGAATGTTGCAGAAACAAAAAAATGCATATTTTATTGCAATAGGTTTTTCTTCCTATGGGAGCAATGCTAATATATCTTCTATAAGAAACAACAAACATTTTAAAAAAAACACCAACAGACACCAAAACACATCTAATAAATCTGTTTTAATCAGCCTCTTAAGTCATCCATCAGCTAAAAAAATATTGCCAAAAGTATTTTGGCCACCCATCCAAATGATCAGAATCAGGTGTCCTAATCAATTGGCCCGGCCACAGGTGTATAAAATCAAGCACTTAGGCATGGAGACTGTTTCTACAAACATTTGTGAAAGAATGTGCCGCTCTCAGGAGCTCAGTGATTTCCAGCGTGGAACTGTCATAGGATGCCACCTGTGCAACAGATTTAGTTGTGAAATGTCCTCGCTCCTAAATATTCCAAAGTCGGCTTTATTTTAAGAGAATGGAAGTGTTTGGGAACAACAGCAACTCAGCCACGAAGTGGTAGGCCACGTAAACTGACAGAGAGGGGTCAGCGGTTGCTTAAGCGCACAGTGCAAAGAGGTCGCCGACTTTCAGTTGCTACAGAGCTCCAAACTTAATGTACCCTTCCAATTAGCCCACGTACAGTACGCAGAGAGCTTCATGGAATGGGTTTCCATGGCCTTGCAGCTGCATCTAAGCCATACATCTGCTGTTTGTACTGTACACAAATGACTGTCAGAGCCCACTTTAGTCAAGGCACATTATTAAGTTTGCCGACGACTCGCTCATAGTCAGCCTTCTGCAGGACAAAGAGTTAGACCACGGTCCTGTTCTGGAGAACTTCGTAAAAAGGTGCGATGATTCGTACCTGGAGTTTTTCCCTTCCGTGTTTCATTGTCGTGTCATCCTACCGCAGACCTCCGTTCCCGTGTTTTGACGTTGCTGTGTGTCTCGTCATTCCCCTGCTTCTCGGACTGCCCCTTGGAACTCGACCTCCCGCTTGGACACGGATTCCCCTCTTCCCCTGGACTTCTTCGTCTCTCGTTCAACACTTGGTAACACACACTTCAGCTAACTACACACATAGTCTTACACCACATACACTTTTGGATCTAGTTCACACTCCATTCTATAGTTTATTAGTGTTGTTTATTATTATTATATATATATATATTAACTATATATATAATAAATAAATGTATCATTACTGCCTCTGGAGTCTGTTTTCCGTCACCTCCCTCAATAAACACAACAGTTGCCTTTATAAATGAGCTTCTTAAACAAGCTTAGCTGCTATGCAGTCACTTTAGTGTGATGATTAGTTTTTATTGTTTTACAAATGTTTTTAGTTTTTAGCTCAATGCTTTCATGATGGTTTGTATGTTGTATGTATTTTATGTATTTGTACCTTGTTTTACTGTTGTACCTTGTTTTTACTGTTGTACTTTGTTTTTACTGTTGCACCTTGTTTTTTACTGTTGTACCTCGTTTTACTGTTGAACCTTGTTTTTTAATGACTACTGCTGCAAAACAAATTGCCCCTCGGGGACAATAAAGATTTTCTAAGTCTAAGTCTAAGCCACTGGACTCTAGAGCAGTGGATACGCATTTTCTGGAGTGATGAATCACACTTTTCCACCGGCAATCTGATGAACGAGTCTGGGTTTGGAGGTTTTCAGGAGAACGGTACATTTCAGACTGCGTCGTGCCGAGTGTGAAATTTGGTGGAGGAGGAATTATGGTGTGGCGTTGTTTTTCAGGAGTTGGACTTAACCCCTTATTTCCAGTCAAATGCTCCAGAATACCAAAACATTTTGGACATTTCCATGCTCCCAACCTTGTGGGAACAGTTTGGAGCGGGCCCCTTCCTCTTCCAACATGACTGTGCACCAGTGCACAAAGCAAGGTCCATAAAGACATGGATGACAGAGTCTGGTGTGGATGAACTTGACTAGCCTGCACAGAGTCCTGACCTGAACCCGATAGAACACCTTTGGGATTAATTAAAACGGAGACTGAGAGCCAGGCCTTCTCGACCAACATCAGTGTGTGACCTCACCAATGCACTTTTGGAAGAATGGTCGAAGATTCCTATAAACACACTCCGCAACCTCGTGGACAGCCTTCACAGAAGAGTTGAAGCTGTATTAGCTGCAAAAGGTGGACCGACATCATATTGAACCCTATGGGTTAGGAATGGGATGGCACTTCAAGTTCATATGGGAGTCAAGGCAAGTGGCCAAATACATTTACTTATGTTACAGGGTAAAAATGTTCTGTTTTGTGGGGGAGCCAAGCACCGATTCAATATATTTCAATTAATCTAAAAAGGGAGATGTTGATTCGATAAACAAGTGATGTGAGTTAAGAGCACCATCACATAACCAGTTAAGTTGAAGTACTACTGTACTCAAGATCCAAGCATTTCTCCCCCCTCCCATTATTTCATACACCACAATCGTGTTGGGGTTTTGCTTGAGTTCTGTTCAACAACATTAAAAAAACCCACAAAAGTAGAAGATAGATAGAGGACATTAAAGAAATGCTATTTTGTTGTATGCGCCAGCAGGTATGAGCAACATCCTGCCACCACTCAAACAGATGATAAAAACGTCGTACAAAAGGGTTTTGTTCATGTCATCCCTCTCCTCTCTCCTCCCTGTCCAATGTTCTCCCTCCTCACTTTCTATCTCTGCCACGGTGCTCCAGCTGGCTCGGGGAGATAACTCCGCACCAAGATACTTCGCTCTGTGGCCCGGCTGATGGAACACAGGGCACCAATCAAACGCGGCATCATTAGTCGAGGAGTTCATGAGGCGCGGCCCAGCTCTTATCTGCTCTCCCTGAAGCCGCGCTGCCCTAACTCATCCTGCACATCCTCCATCTGGCCGTAGATGTTTACCTGCACTTGTCTGGAAAATGGACCGGCGCCAGCCCTCAACGTAGAATGATTTATTTCTGAGGTATTGCAGTTGTTTGGATTTAAGAGTCTACGGGGTTTTATTTGGGTACAAGGTAATTACTGCAAATACAATGTCTCCTCTCTTTTGTGCGTTAGTGCAAAATGCCCACTTGCTTGACTGCTACAATGCTCATCAGCTTTAAAGTTGTGTGTTAATGTGAGAGAGGAACGTATAACTTATTGTGACCCCTTTTGCAGATATACCAGCTTTTGCTCTGAAGAAATCGCAACACACTGAGCCTGTGAGACAGGAGTTTGGGCTCATTATGAAAAAGTACAATGCTGCCATCTTCTGGCTATTTGTATAAACACACCATGTCTCATATGTTTGTTTTAATCTGACATTTTCAGGTTTGTTCCTAAAAAAAAACGGTTTACTGGTATATTATCCTCCATCAACGAGCTGCACGCTGTCAGACACACCTGTCAAACCATTTCTTGACCTTTGTCAATCTGCAACCCTCAAATTTGATGACATTTCCAACATAAAGGTTAACAGGAAGGTTGCGATCCATCGAGAAGGTCAAATATCTTCTTTCTCTTGTAGTTAGACGCAAACTAACCAGTGACCTGTACACTTTAATATGTCGAAGCGATATGAGTTATTTTTAGCAGTGTTTCCTGTAACAGGTCCAACTTTTGGAAAGTTTTTGCTTTCGGAAAAACAGATTGTTTCAGACTGTGGAGTCATTGACATTTGGCCTCGCCAACCCATCACAAGATCTGGGATGAAATGCTTGTGTGCTCTGGGGGCTCAATTAGGGTTGCCAACTTCCTGAAAAATAACTTTATTGGCAGGGCTATTTTCTGGCTTTTCTTTTTAACTGTGAGAAACTTTTAAAAAATTTTGACCCAAACCAAAAATATATTAGATCAGTGGTTCTTAACCTTGTTGGAGGTACCGAACCCCACCAGTTTCATATGCGCATTCACCGAACCCTTCTTTAGTGAAAAATAAAAAAAAAAAATTTTTCAAATTCAAGACAAAGTTATATGTTTTTGGTAACACTTTAGTATGGGGAACATATTCTAAGTAACAACGACTTAATTTAGAGATATTTGGTCAGGGTTAGAGGGTTCGGGTTATAATAAGTCCATGCCGAATAAGGCATTAATAAGTACTTAATAATGACTAGTTAAGAGCCAATATGTTACTAATTTGCATGTTAATAAGCAACTAATTAAAGTGAATATGTTCCCCATACTAAAGTGTTCCCATGTTTTATTACTGGTGCATAAAATGAACCGTGCATGAACATCACTTTGTTCAAACAACAAAACCAACACAGTGAATAAACTCACAACAAATTACACACCTGCAAACCAGTCAGCTGTTGCCGTATCCGTAATACACCGATAGGGAGAAGTTTGTATTTACACGATGAGTCGGGTGTGTCTTGACCTCCGCCGAACCCCTGAGGCCGACTCACCGAACCCCTAGGGTTCGATCGAACCCAGGTTAAGAACCACTGTATTAGATGCATGTTTAGGAGTAATACAAAAACACAAAAAGCTCATTCTTTTATATTTTTGGGGGTTTTTTTGTGCAAAAATCTTAACAAAAAACATGCATGCAATGGCATAAATGCTGCTAAGAAGAGCATTTGTATGCAGAGTCTGTCTCAGGTGTGCAGGTGTACGTAAAGAGGTGACCGGGGAAATCTACGTAATGTTTATGAAGTTTCTTTTCAAACATGTTTGGCAAAAGAAATGGCGGTGATGTTCGTCTTCAAGATATATATTTAACAGTGTATATTTTCAAAAGATAAATGGATTATTTTGGAAAGGTTGGGGCTTGGTTTCATTTGCAATCTGAAAACGCCTTCACAGACAAACATTTTGTATGCATACGCAGAAAGTAGGTTATAAATAGGATAGGATAGCCTTTTTTTTTTAAGATAACTTTTTTTTCAGCCCACAATGGGGAAATTACATTGTTGCAGTGCAGGTTTTTACATACAGTAACAGAAGTAAAGCGCAATCAGTGCTTCCCACAGGACAGGCATCTATTTGTGGTGGTGTGGTCAGGGGGTGGGGGGTGGCGGCGGCAGCGGCGATGACCAAGAAGAACGCGGAGTTGGAATATAATTACAACACTTTATGTACATATTTATATACAGCTGCCTGTCTTCCTCCTCTCCTACAACATCTCCCTGCGTACTTACTATCCCTTCCTCCTCACCCTCTCTTACTGCCTCAGCTGCGCCAGCTGCCACAGCTGCGGCACTAGTTGAAGCCTGGAAGTATTGGAAGCAAATTAATTTTCACACTGATGGACGTCTGTTCACTTTCATTATGAGATTTCTAAGTGTCTACACCGTTTTGATAATACCTCCTCTGGTCCGGACTGTAGGCCTACCTCCTCTCCAAGTCGAGCCCTTTTCGGCCGTTGAAAATATTTTTCTATACTCATCTGTGTGAAGGAGTGAACATCCAACATTAGAATTTATTACTAACGAGCAGAACCGCTCTATGTACAGTACCGTCTAACCTTAAGCGGCAGCAGCTCAACACATGCAGGGTTCAATGTTAAGGTTTTTTTCTACTTGCCCGACTTCTCAAATCTACTTGCCCCAATATTTTTACTTGTCCTGCCTAGGTTTTTTTCTGGCTGTGTAGTGCTCATGGCTTATATCTTACTAAAATCCTTCCCGTTGACTATTTACAACACTACACAGTATTTATTATTATTATTATTATCTATAATTACATTTAAATGGCATTGCATACATGTAAAATTAAATGCCATTTCACATTATTTGACCAGTAGCAGTTACACCATTCTGAACAGGTCAGCCACCTGTTTGAAGCCTGATCACAGTTGAAATCTTGAAATGAAGGGCCTTTAATGGCAAAAACATTAACCTGGACAACATTTTAACAGCTGGTTGGCTCAGATTTTATTCTTTTCATTGCATTTACATGCTGCAGTGGACAGTGGACAATTTAGCTTCAGTATTAATGCAGTATCTGAAGCACCGTCTCCACGTGTGTTTATTGACAACAGGGTTATAACCTGGACACGTTAGCTCGTCGGTATGGTAACAGGTGACTGTTACTGCCTGTGTCTGCCCCGGCCCCCGAGTCAAACAGCGGCGGTGTTAATGAAGCAGCGTCAGGCTGCTCACCGTCAGTGAAACGCTCGGTGAAATCGCGGATTAACCTTAAATATATGACGAGCCGCGAGCGATGCAGCTATAACCTATCTCACCTGGTTGAGCACCCGCTGCGGCGACCCAGTTCGATCCCACCTGACAGTCGCTTTGCTCCGCGTCAATCCCCCCTCTCACCCTCTCTCCCCCCTTTCCCGTCTCTCTCCAGCTGTCCTTTCAAAATAAATGCATTCAAATCCCGAAAATAAAAATTAAGAAAATCCGAGTCGGTGCTGCACACTGCACAGGTTCGGACCACTTTTGAACTTGTTTGCCAAGACGTCTTACCCTCGTATTTTGATCCGGTCGGTCCGTTCTTCTTTTACTTCGTCGTCGTCGTCTTCTCCTTCTTGTTCTGGCCCACCAGGTGAATTAAGTGCTATTGGCGGAGTTACAATGCATAGTAGGCTACCGCCACCTACTGCACCGGAATTGTAACTACAAGCTACATTCACAGACAGTCCCATTGCTTTTATGAGCGGTCGAGCGAGTCAAAAGTCGAAAAATCTATTTGTGGCGGACGTAATTCTTTTGTGGCGGGCCGCCACAAATAAATGAATGTGTGGGAAACAGTGGCAATGAAAAACAAAATAATAGTAATAAATATTACATATTGCACACTAATATGTATAGATAGAAGATAAAATACAAGAAAAAAACACTCACATCGGTATTGCACTCCACGAAAAAAAACATAGTAAAGTCTTATGGCGTTGGGTAGAAAGGACCTGCGACAGGGCTCCTTCTTGCACTGTGGATGTAACAGTCCAATACTGAAGGAGCTAATCAGGGCCTCCACTGTGTTGTGCATTGGTGAGAGGAATTTGACATTATGGGTGTCTACTTGGTCAGCATTCTTCTGTCAGCCACCTTCTTGATGCTGTTTAGTGGGCAGCCGAGGATGGAGTCAGCTCTCTTAATCAGTTTATTAAGTCTGTTCCTTTCCCTGATATGTCAAAAGGCATGAATAAATCATGTTCTTTTCGAATACCTTTATAAGTTATAACAGTAGTTCAGCCAGGATATGTTCATTTCAAAATTAGATTTCCAGCCCCGAAATCTTATTGTTTTCATTTCGTTGCCCCGCCCTCCACTGTTTGACCAATTAGAAAGTCAGTGAGTGTGTCACATCCAGGTTGCCAGTTACGCACCGCCATATTCGTCTAGCTACTGCCACTGGTAAAGTTACTAAACATGTCAGACCTTAGTAAATCCAAAAGGCCTCGTTACGATTTGTAACTTATTCATGACAAAGCCTGAAACAAAACGAGGATTTGTATCGGGGATGCCTTTGAAAGATTGAGACAATTAAAGACGCCAAACTTGCAAATTTCCTCCTAAAAAGGTAAGTAAGGCATTTACGTTTCCTTATTACTTTTAATAATTGGAAATAGACATTTCGTATGTAAACTATATTGTCCAATACAGTCTATGATCTTGTCTCACAAAGCCAGTATGTTCGTGCAACGAATGCTTAGCATGCTAGCCCGGTCAATGACACGTCGACATATAGGCTAACGGGGGAAATATATGCCAGTTAGCCTGTATGTCCATATGTCATTCAAGTGACAGGGCAAAATATAATTTCGACAAATAAAACCTATATGGATATGGGTAGTGTCAGTGCCTATTTTGTTCTCAATATGCTGATACGCTGAGGAAATGGGTTCCACATTAGCACGGCTGTCATCATGGCAATGTGAAACGTATGAAGACAGCCAAATCACATGATAAAATAACTCCTCATTCGTGTTTGCATATTGTGGACTACATGTACCAAGTTATATGGCAATCTGAAACATTTGAAAAAGTAGCCTAAAGGCATACCTTGGTAAAATGTCTCCTCTTTAGTTCTGGGCGTGCTCTACTTACAAACCCAGTTTCCATATGAGTTGGGAAATTGTGTTAGATGTAAATAAAAACGGAATACAATGATTTGCAAATCATTTTCAACCCATATTCAGTTGAATATGCTACAAAGACAACATATTTGATGTTCAAACTGATAAACATTTTTTTTTTTGCAAATAATCATTAACTTTAGAATTTGATGCCAGCAGCAACATGTGACAAAGAAGTTGGGAAAGGTGGCAATAAATACTGATAAATTTGAGGAATGCTCATCAAACACTTCTTTGGAACATCCCACAGGTGTGCAGGCTAATTGGGAACAGGTGGGTGCCATGATTGGGTATAAAAACAGCTTCCCAAAAAATGCTCACTCAGTCTTTCACAAGAAAGGATGGGGCGAGGTACACCCCTTTGTCCACAACTGCGTGAGCAAATAGTCAAACAGTTTAAGAACAACCTTTCTCAAAGTGCAATTGCAAGAAATTTAGGGATTTCAACATCTACGGTCCATAATATCATCAAAAGGTTCAGAGAATCTGGAGAAATCACTCCACGTAAGCGGCATGGCCGGAAACCAACACTGAATGACCGTGACCTTCGATCCCTCAGACGGCACTGTATCAAAAACCGATATCAATCTCTAAAGGATATCACCACATGGGCTCAGGAACAATTCAGAAAACCACTGTCACTAAATACAGTTTGTCGCTACATCTGTAAGTGCAAGTTAAAGCTCTACTATGCAAAGTGAAAGCCATTTATCAACAACATCCAAAAACGCCGCCGGCTTCTCTGGGCCCGAGATCATCTAAGATGGACTGATGCAAAGTGGAAAAGTGTTCTGTGGTCTGACGAGTCCACATTTCAAATTGTTTTTGGAAATATTCGACATCGTGTCATCCGGACCAAAGGGGAAGCGAACCATCCAGACTGTTATCGACGCAAAGTTCAAAAGCCAGCATCTGTGATGGTATGGGGGTGCATTAGTGCCCAAGGCATGGGTAACTTACACATCTGTGAAGGCACCATTAATGCTGAAAGGTACATACAGGTTTTGGAACAACATATGCTGCCATCTAAGCGCCGTCTTTTTCATGGACGCCCCTGCTTATTTCAGCAAGACAATGCCAAGCCACATTCAGCACGTGTTACAACAGCGTGGCTTCGTAAAAAAAGAGTGCGGGTACTTTCCTGGCCCGTCTGCAGTCCAGAACTGTCTCCCATCGAAAATGTGTGGCGCATTATGAAGCGTAAAATACGACAGCCGAGACCCCGGACATAAAACTAGGAATGGGAAAGAATTCCACTTTCAAAACTTCAACAATTAGTTTCCTTAGTTCCCAATCGTTTATTGAGTGTTGTTAAAAGAAAAGGTGATGTAACACAGTGGTGAACATGCCCTTTCCCAACTACTTTGGCACATGTTGCAGCCATGAAATTCTAAGTTAATAATTATTTGCAAAAAAAAAATGAAGTTTATGAGTTTTAACATCAAATATCTTGTCTTTGTAGTGCATTCAATTGAATATGGGTTGAAAATGATTTGCAAATCATTGTATTCCGTTTATATTTACATCTAACACAATTTCCCAACTCATATGGAAACAGGGTTTGTATTTTCACCAGTATTTTGTTTGTTTCCTGTGTAGACAAAGCAAGAACAGCAACATGTAGCAATTTATCAATTCTTAATTGCCGAACGGCACAATTGTCGTTGTTCTGCCCCCCGCAGGTTTTCTTGACAGGAAGTAAAAAATTGGATTATACCAGTGGGGTTTTTTTTGACAGCGTTGCGGAAGTTGCAATGCACGATGGGAAACTAATCTTCCCGGGGTTTGTAGAGTGACTCTCTGAACACACAGTTGTAGCTTGTCATTGTTTTTAACCTTCAAATATGTGAATGCAAACTCTTATCAGCTGACTCTTGATTTTCATGAGACATAAAAGTGTCCTCAGTTGCATCTGTCAACAACAAAAGGGAGCTAGACGCTCTAATCCTGGCTCGTGAAACCTGAATTTGGCTTGCTGTTTATCTATGTTAACATTCTATATGTTTACAACAGATAGTGGGAACAGCACTGGGAAAAGCAATATATTAAGAAGCAACAAGTCAACTAAAGAAACAGCCACAGAACAAGAGCCTGAAACTTAAGTCAAAAGAAACTGGAAATTGTGACAAGTTGTAATTGTATGCATGTTTGAAATAAACTCAAACTCAAAAGGAGCCAACTCCAGAGCAAGCAGCAACCTTACAGTTTCATTCAACAGAGCTTGATCTAAAGCTTGCTCCATGCGCTCATTTTCCAACAAGTCTGCAGTCATTGAAGCGGCTGCCTTAGCAAGAGCATCAGGTGAAGGTAAAAAAGCCAATGTTAAAAAATAGTTTGAAGTCAGAGAAAAACAATCAAGACTAAATGCACAATTGGAAGCTCCAGAAATCTAAAAGGAAGTAGCAGCATCTGTCGCCAATGCCGAAGATCTGGAAGCCACTGCAGCAATGCATCACGATGATGTAATGAGTGTGAGAAGCTCAATACCACCTGCAGTAGCCAATCAAAGAACAGGAATACCAGCACAGTCAATCTGCTAACAGTGTTGAAGAACTACACACAAGGAAAGAACCAGCAGGATATGTGAGTCGTAATTTAAATGCATCATTGGTGTTTCCTACAATGACAAGCTTAACTAAACACAACAGGCTGCCAGCAAAATATGAAAAATTCCCAACAAAGCACACTTCCTCATTGCATACCACACATCCATCCATCCATCAACATTCTACTGCTTGTCACTCTCGGGGTCACAGGGGCCTGCAGCCTATCCCAGGTGCACTCGGGCGGAAGGCACTCTACACCCTGGACAAGTCAACCAAGCAAAATCAAATTGTTACCCTCACCATGCTAATCCCCCTCCATGATGAATAGACTTTTTAAATTTGATGACACACCTGGAAGTTTTAGAGCATTGCAGTCATCATTCCTAAATGTCACACAAGGGCCTCGACCTTACGTATAGTGGGAAAAAAAGGATCTCCTTGAGCAATGGCTTGGCAAACACTCATTAGAATGCCGCTAATCTAAAAGCTGCACTTTAAGCCTGATGGGACAGACTAAAAGAGTGCTACGCGACACCAGAGTTGTAGAAAATGCCCTGCTTGGTCGACTGGACAGCATCTCACGTCTTTAATTAGGGACAACACAAAGTTGAGAGGTCTCAGTGATCTTCCAATGGAACTATTAGCTTCTAAAAGAGAAGGCTATCTACCAGGTCTTGCTCGTCTGAATACATCTTACGTCATACAGCCTGTAGTTGAAAAACAGCCTCCAGGTTTACAGGAGAAGTCTTATACCAGTTCAGGGTAAAAAAGAGAATACAGTGTGATGTTCTCATTTTCACTCTGCAGCCAGAAATGACCCAAGTTTCGCCCTACTATGCAATACCATCCATCCATCTAAGGTGAGAAAACTCTATTCCAACAGCAAGGAGCACCTTTATCAGTTTATAAAACTGTCATCAACACATATACTGGGGATATCTCACCCGACAGTGATTTGACACATTATTGCCCTATTCACAGGAGACCACACTGTGTGGCTAAATGCAGAGCATTCAGAGGGAAACCTTTGATAGAACGAAATAACCTTTTGAAGGAAAATAGACACTCAGTGCTTCAAATGCTGCTTTCCAGCCTACACAGCTAAAGATTGTCAAACAGCTCTTAAATTTGATGAGTTTGAAAGTAACAGACACTGCTCTGTGATGCATCCCCCCCATATGTCACAGTTCCCAGGTCCCCCCTCAATCATCTCATGTTCCCTCTTCACCTGAAACTCTAGTTAGCAGTTCACCAGAAGTAACAGTATGATGCATGGAGGTCTGTAGTGAAAGCAAGTACCATTGCTCCTGCTATAAGATCAGCTTGGTTAATGTCTTCTTACAAGACAAGCTGGAACTTGCTGTCAAGCTATATGCTATCCCTAATGACCAGAGTAATCGGTCTCTAGCTTGTCCAGAATGTTGGCATTGAAAGGAATCTAGCACCCTATGTCATGAGAACATGTTCAGGCGTGACAAGGATGATTGGAAGAGAAGCTTTAGGATTCCAAGTTGAGGCAGCCAGTGATGGACTATGTCTGAATCGCCCATCTGTAATTGAATGCAACAAGATAGCCCTTGATCAAAGTGACTTGAATCACTCAAGACACAGCCACTTACGCCAGGTCGGTCCCCACAATCCAAAGCTGGATCCAAATGCTAAAGTGAAGATCCTGCTGGATCGCAACATTGATCCGAGTGACAAGGCAAGAGAATATGTGAACTCGTAATATGCTCTGTGCCTTGACCTAGGTTGAGTTATTGTTGGCAAACATGTATCGACAAAACTCAGAAACCAATTGCAAAAGTTGTTTGAAGCCACATCCATAGTGGACTTGCAATAATGCCATCAGTGTAAAAAACACAATTGTGCTATGGTAAGGCGCATGGGAATAGACCCCCAAAATGTAGTTTGGAAGGAGCCAACAGAGCAGCTGGCTTTTCGATCAATGACGGAAAGAGGCTAGTCACATCTGTCATACACCACTGTGTGACGTGCCGGAAGTTAATAGGTGAACAGCAACAGCAAAAAATGGCTGACCTTGCTCCCGAAAGGCTCATCCTTTTTTTTTTTTGGGATTGAATGAATTTGGTCCATGGACAGTAGTTGCTTGTCCCACAAGAGGTGATGCAGCTGAAAGCAAAAGGTGAGCCATTATTTTTACCTGTATGGGTACCAGAGGTGTACACATTGAGGTTATTGAATCACTGGACACCAACAGTTCTGAGAATCTGATTTTGCTGCCATCTAGTGTCTACTTTTAGGTCTGCGTGGTACAAAACAAGTAAAATATTGATCCAATGTTGTTGCAATCCTGTGCTTTTTGAGGCTAAGGTTACAAAATGTAAAACGTTGATAACAAATTCATAAAATCACAAATTGAATAAATGTTATTGGGAAAAAAATAAGCATTGCAACTTTTGCTGCAACTTTCCTAAAAAGATGCAGCGAATTCGAGCATTTTAGGCCACACTGATCACAAAAAAGCCAGCAAAATCCTAGAGGGACAAGATGTCTACGTCGATGCATTTCTGGACATTCTCTTATCTACATTAATTCATTTATTTTTTTCATTCATATATTTCCTTTTTGCTTGTCCTGTTCAGGGTCACTGATGGGCTGGACCCT
Organism: Nerophis lumbriciformis; assembly: GCF_033978685.3. Classification (NCBI taxonomy): domain Eukaryota; kingdom Metazoa; phylum Chordata; class Actinopteri; order Syngnathiformes; family Syngnathidae; genus Nerophis; species Nerophis lumbriciformis. The sequence goes on along the minus strand of NC_084582.2, from coordinate 13,169,810 downwards.
GTCCAAAATGCCAAAGGTATAATGACAGTTCTATGTAAGGCAAGGTTATATTTAACTGATAATGACACTCAATAGTAAATACATATAAAGATAAACTAAAATACATTTAAAAAGTAATTAAATCATCAGGGTGGTTTAAAATCAACTGTTATATCGAGTATATACAGTATAGTTTATGTAAGTGCAGCAAAAGGGGTCCGTTCCACACTTTGACCAGCAGATGGCAATGCCCCCACACTAAAGAGCACACTACCCTTTATGACCACAATGAGGTGTTGTGGTCACCCTCTTTAAGGCCTTCCAGTAACATGATGCCAGAATAGCAATGCCCATAACTTTGGCATAGTGACTCATCATCACTGCTATATTGAGAGCTGCAAATATCAATAGCAGATATCCTCACTAACTGGCAGCATTGGGAAGTAACGGACCCCCGGGGGTGATTAATGGGGGAAAGCACCACTACACTCTTTATGACATCAGCTCAGGACTATCGTTGCTCTATTAAAGTCTGATGTGACCGAAAGCTATTTGATCAGCCACTAAATATGGGATGTGACTAATGACTGCATAAACCTGAATAATTAACTGCAATCTCATAAAATAATGTAACAAACCCAGTAAACCCCAAACACTTTAATGTAATAAAACACTTCTTTCCTTTGTTTCACCTGTTCAATATAATCTTAATAAAAAATATACAGGCTATATTGCATATCACTGTAGGAATAACTACACATTACATTGTGTGCTTTAGTACAGTTTATTGTGTGTATTTGCTTGGACAATGCTAAAAGTGTTTTTTTTGTTTTTTTTCATTTTGTGAGATAAAAACACCTTTTTTTAATGCATTTTAATTGTGTGAATGCTTTTTTTCGGCACGCTGTTCGTTTTTTTTTACTGGGACTGTATATAAATATAATTGTTAATTACAAACTGTATGTTATCAGTAGGGCTGTCAAAAATAACGAGTTAACGCATGTGATTAATCACAATAAAGCATCCCAATAATAATGTATCAATGCAAATCACAATCAAATTAATCACCCCGTTGATTTTGACTGTACATGCTCCATTACATGATGAGAGTGCGGAAATACGACCACATCACACCAATTCTCAGATCCCTTCACTGGCTTCCTGTTACTCAGGATCGAATACAAAGTCTCCCTACTAACCCACCAGTACCTCCATGGAAATGCCCCCCTCTACCTCAAAGAACTACTCACCCCCAAATCCTCCACACGACACCTCCGCTCCGGACAGGCAAACCTCCTCCAACCTCCGAGGACAAAGCTACGAAATATGGGAGACCGAGCTTTCTGCTACGCCGATCCCAGTCTGTGGAATGCTCTCCCTGACCACCTGAGGGCACCACAGACTGTGGATGCTTTTAAAAAAGGCTTAAAAACCCTTCTTTTGAAAAAAGCCTTTTTATAGATACATGCATACTAGTTCTAGCTATTAGGCTGTTCTAGTTTTTATTTTTGTATTTATTTATTTTTATTTTTGTATTATCTTTTTATTATTATTTTTTTTTTCAATACACTAGCACTTTGAGGGTGTTTGCTCAATGTAAAGTGCTTTTTACAAATAAAATCTATTATTATTATTATTATTATATTAACCGTGGATGGTCACCTGAAAGGCAGTGCAGGTCGTTATTGCACAGGCCAGTGCAAAGATGTGTGAGAAGACTGTCTTGTGTGCTCGCTGGCAAATGTCACTTCAAAATACATTCTGACTGGACTGTAGATAAAACCGTTACCAGTTTTTGAGCAAATAAATGACATACGTCCATGGCTATTACCGTAAAGTACTTTGTCGCATACAACACAAGCTAAGATGTTTATATGTTAAATAAGGCTGTCAAATTGAACGAGTTAACGCATGTGATTAATCACAAAAAACTATTGCAGATTAATCACCCAATTATTTTTGAATGCACATGCTCCTTACCCGCGGGTGATTACCTGAAAAGCAGGGGAGGTTGTTATAAGGTCAGTGATCAGGTCAATGCATTGCAGAGATGAGTGAAAATACTTTATATCAAACTCTCACTAAGTTCAGAGCAAATAAATGATGTATGTTTGGTAAAACAAAGAACATTTTGGTGTCTGACATGTTGACCATGAAATTGCATTTGTATAAAATAATTGGGGTATTTTTTAAGTTAAATCAAATTATGCAAGCAAGTTATTTGCTGTGATTAATCATGATTAATCCAAATTCAAAAGTGTGATTAATTAGATTAAAAAATGTATTATTTGATAGCCCTTATTATTAGATACTACAATAAATTGCTTTGTCACTTATAACACAAAGCTAAGATGTTTATATTTTCAATGCATGAGGTTAACTACAAAAATGTATCGCATTAATCATGTATCTCGACCACAGGTGACGAACCCAAGGCCCGAAGGCCAGATTTGGCCCGCCACATCATTTAACGCGGCCCGCGAAAGCCCTGAAATAATATGAGTCAATTAAGCATTTTATCATTTGCTAAATGTAATCATTTCATTGTGACAGACAGAAATACATGTATTGCATGCTATTGAGTAAATTTAAACTTTATTATCTAATAATGTGACAAATATAATACTATAATTAATTTCAAACTTTTTAAAATTAAAACCAAATAAATATCTGCTTGAGTTATATCAAAGCAAGTTATTCATTAAATTGTACACTGTAGAAATGACAATAGATTTTACAGTAAAAAAAAAACTGGTAGCTCAGTTACCAGGATTTTACAATAAAAAAAAACTATAGTACCGTTTTTTCCATTTACAGTGATATGCTGTAAAAAACATCGTAAATTTTGCGACTCAGCTGCCAGTTTGTTTGTTTGTTTTTAACTGAAAATTTTATTTTTTTTGTACAGCGTATGTCATACAAATATAATAATCAAATGCATAGCAATTCATTTTTCAATATCATGAGATTAATTCTTATACATTTAGATTCATGAATTATATTCGGTTACAAGCGGCCCCCTTAGGGCAGCTATAACTGCGATGTGGCCCTCAGTGTAACCATGTTCGACACCCCTGATGTAGACAGAATAATCACCCAATTTATTTTTAATGCAAATGCTTCTCAGTTGGTTATTTATGCCTCATATAACGTGCACTTACCGTATTTTTCGGACTATAAGTCGCTCCGGAGTATACGTCGCACCGGCCGAAAATGCATAATAAAGAAGGAAAAAAACATACATACGTCGCATTTTGGGGGGAAATTTATTTGATAAAATCCAACACCAAGAATAGACATTTGAAAGGCAATTTAAAATAAATAAAGAATAGTGAACAACAGGCTGAATAAGTGTACGTTATATGACGCATAAATAACCAACTGAGAACGTGCCTGGTATGTTAACGTAACATATTATGGTAAGAGTCATTCAAATAACTATAACATAGAGAACATGCTACACGTGTACCAAACAATCTGTCACTCCCGATCGCTAAATCCGATGAAATCTTCCTCCCCGGTGTCGCCTCTGGTATGTCCTTTCTTTCTGCTGCTCGATTGTCGTTCTCTGCTGCATATTTCACTACGTCCAGCTTGTAATATGCAGTATATGATTTCGTTTTCGCTGCCATTTTAATTCAGCCCTTCTCAGTTTTTATAAGTTACCGCCAATGTTGATGTGATCCATTTTAATAGCTGCGGCAGTAGCGTATAGCATATAGCAGTTAGCATTCCATGACCCACAATGCACTTCTGCCATGACCCTCCCCCGCCGAATTCTTATTGGTTGGTGTGTGAGTGACGATTGCGGACATTTTCTTTGTCTCTTACGTGAATGAGATAAATAATATTATTTGATATTTTACGGTAATGTGTTAATAATTTCACACATAAATCGCTCCGGAGTATACGTCGCACCCGCGGCCAAACTATGAAAAAAACATCGACTTATAGTCCGAAAAATACGGTATTCAGCCCGTTGTTCACTATTCTTTATTTATTTTAAATTGCCTTTCAAATGTCTATTCTTGGTGTTGGGTTTTATCAAATACATTTCCCCAAAAAATACGACTTATACCCCAGTGCGACTTATATATGTTTTATTATGCATTTTCGGCCGGTGCGACTTATACTCCGGAGCGACTTATACTCCGGAAAATAGATAGAATAGAATAGAAAGTACTTTATTGATCCCTGGGGGAAACTCAGCACCACAGGTCGCTCACAATAGACAATAATAATAATAATAAATAATATATGAATAATATAAATATATTCTATATATATTCTACATTTAAGTGCAGTCAAGGAACCTGTGCATTATACAGTAATACATACGGTAATCACGATTTAAAAGTGTGATTAATCTGATTTAAAAAATATATAATTTGACAGCATTCATTTCTACAGACAGTTTAGTAATGTATTGGGTAGGTTTTAGCGTCTTTAATGTGCAAAATCTGCCAAAACGACCACAACATATGACCTCTTACAATATATTAGCAAAATAGCTCAGACTCACGCTATGAGTCTCGGCTTTCCCCCTAACAACATGAATATTGATGACAAAAAAGTAGACTGACTAAGCCCTGAGTCACTCTCTCTCCTCTCTATCTCTCCCCCCACCTCCCTTCCTTTTAAACCCCCACGCCCTGGATGCTGGCAGGCAGGCGTGCACGCACACACCGGCAGCTCCCTTCTCACTCTCTGCACCGCTAGCCCTCCTAGCTCTCCTGTAAGCCGGTGGATTTCATCCCGCTGCTGAGTCAAAAAACACAGGTAAGTAAGAATATATATATTCTGTCGTGCGACGTGGTTTTCACATGTGTCGCCGTGGGGGCCGGGCGAGGGGGCGGCTTGTTGCTGGGAGCCAGACAAAGGATTGGGGTGTGGCTGAACCAGCAGAAAGACACCCAAGGAGAAAATTTGTGCAAAGGAATGGTGGTGCTGATAGTGATGAAGGGAGGAACAATGGAGGGGGGTAATTAGTTCATCCATGAACTAAGATGTGCTCTAGTCAGACTACCCACTAATGAGGATAATTCTACATGATATCATCATGGAGAAGCTTGCATCTTCATGGCAGAGCATGGCGTGACTGGGCCACCTGAGGCGAGGTCAGGGAAAAGGACTGCAGTGGAGCACCGTGAGGCTGCAAGGGGTGGACCGCAGAGGGACGGAACAAAGACCTGCAGGCCTCGGGCAAGGAATGGCAAAGACAAAGGAAAAGACAGTTTGGGTAGAATGTGGAGGGAGTGCATCATGATGGAGGCGGCGGCCATGTGGACGAGTGCAGGCTTGGCCCAAAAAATAAAAAAATAAAAAAATAAAAAAAATAAGCCACTCCCTTCTCACGTCACCGCTTCAAATATGAACATATGTGACCATGATTGCGATTCCATTTATGACGATCTACCCGATCTAAATAGTCGATAGACAAGACCAAATAACTGGTTGAATTGTGTTTTTGTCTTTACAGCTAAAATGTCTGACAAGCCCGACATGACTGAGATTTCTCGTTTCGACAAGACAAAGCTGAAGAAGACCGAGACAAAAGAAAAAAATCCTCTGCCCACGAAAGAAAGTGAGTACCCCCCCACCACAACACATCTGTAACTCAGTCGACACATTTCACAGCATGTTCTCTCCTCGTGGTCCTCGATGCTGACACACGCCCTCCCCTTTTTCCCCCTCTCAGCTATTGAGCAGGAGAGGAAAGGAGATGCCACACCTTGACTGATAAGCACACGAAGAAAAGAAGCCGGGATGCCACAGCAAAAATGCACTTTGTTTTTCCTCATCACAGTTTTCCGATCTCCTACTTTTGTCTTCAGATAAAGGTGCTCCCCCGACTCGGATGGGTGGGGGGTGGGTGGTTGTTGGGGTCTCTTTACCCCTTGACAGCGAAAGGATTAGCCTGCTTGCCTGTCTCCAATATGGCCAAACGGGGGAGGGAGGAGTGGTGTTGTGATGTAGCATCACGAGGCAGGCAACCAGGCTATGAGGGGATGGGGGTGTGTGTGTGTGTGGGGGGGGTCTCCTGTAAAGGAGATCCGCCAGAGCCAAACCATGTGGGATTTTTTTCTTAATAATTTTTCACTTTTCTTTATGTAATAAATATCAAGATGTGGAACCAAATCGCCTTGTTCATTTTAGCAGAAGATATTGGTCTTATTCAGCACTTTGTGCAAAATGATCAACCCTAATGGAGGTAACCTCTATGTAATGTTTAACCACAAGACAAGTACTTAATAGCCACAACATTAGGAACACCTGCACCATCACTAGAAGATCCAGTACAATTAAGGCCTTTCCAACTAATATGCATGACTCACAACTCTCAGTATGCATGATGCAATGCAATTCTCCACTAATGCATTCTAATAACTGCAACACTAATAAAGTATAAGTCCATCCTTATCCAGGATGAACAGGATTCAAGATGTCAGCCACATCACCGTCATAAATATAGCCAGTAATTCAACTGAAGAGCAAAAGCGAGCAATTAGTGGCACAAAATCAAACTACTATTACATTATTTTATTTTGAGATGCATGCACATGTGTGTGTTATTAATTATATAGTGGGGCATCATTACGTGTATGTACATACAGTAACACAGAATTAATACACGCCCCAAAAATATATGTGGCTCTCAACTGACAGTTGCTAGGCAGGGAACTGAGGCGTTCGGATGATTGTGATTGGCTAAGAAGCAAATCAATGACAGAAATCAAACAAAACACCATTGTTACTGTGATAGAGTAGGGTACTCTGGGTGCAGAATGCTGATCTGATATCTTCTTACGACAAGGACTCCGGTCAGAGAGTAGGGCACGGAGAGTCTCTTTAATGGTGAAGTTGGACTAAAGGGAACACATACAAAGAATGATTAGGACTACAGGGAGGAGGTGCAGAACCAACAACCTGGTCCTGAATGTCAACAAGATCAAGGAGATCATCGTCGACTTCAGGAAGCACCAGTCCAGCCACGCTCCACTCTTCATCAACGGCACAGCGGTGAAGATAGTAAGCAACACCGAGTTCCTGGGGGTGCAGATAACTGACAATATAACCTGGTCCCTACACACCGGAGCTCTTGTAAAAAGAGCTCAGCAGCGCATGCACTTTTTGCGTCGGATGAAAAGAGCACAGCTCCCTCCCCCCGTTCTCACCACATTCTACAGAGGCACTATAGAGAGCCTGTCTGGACTGGAGCCTGCAATGCCTCAGACTGGAAGTCTCTCCAGAGAGTGGTGAGGACGGCGGACAAGATCATCAGGACTCCTCGTCCTCCTATCCAGGAGATCGCAAAAAGCCGCTGCCTGACCAGGGCTCAGAAAATCTGCAAAGACTCCTCCCACCCCCACCAAGGACTGTTTTCACTGCTGGGCTCTAGAAAGAGGTTCCGCAGCCTCCGAAGCAGAACCTCCAGGTTCTGTAACAGCTTCTTCCCTCAGGCCGTAAGACTCTTGAACGCATCATAATTAAATTATCCCCTCAACTCCCCCCAAAATGGATTAAGTCGCTGGAATAAAAAAGACAATATAACATACATCCATAAACGTGGACGCATGTGAAAAAGTGCAATATATTTATCTGTACAGTAATCTATTTATTTAATTATATATATGTATTTCTTTTATATATATAGGGACGGCGTGGCGCAGTGGGAGAATGGCTGTGCGCGACCCGAGGGTCCCTGGTTCAATCCCCACCTAGTACCAACCTCGTCATGTCCGTTGTGTCCTGAGCAAGACACTTCACCCTTGCTCCTGATGGGTGCTGGTTAGCGCCTTGCATGGCAGCTCCCTCCATCAGTGTGTGAATGTGTGTGTGAATGGGTAAATGTGGAAGTAGTGTCAAAGCGCTTTGAGTACCTTGAAGGTAGAAAAGCGCTATACAAGTACAACCCATTTATCATTTATCATTTATATATATTTATATATATTTATTTATTTATATATGCACCTTATTGCTTTTTTATCCTGCACTACCATGAGCTTATGTAACGAAATTTCGTTCTTATCTGTGCTGTAAAGTTCAAATTTGAACGACAATAAAAAGGAAGTCTAAGTCTAAGTCTTTAGGCAATATAATATGCAATAATATAACAGGATATGCATAATGTTATATATATATATATATATATATATATATATATATATAATATAATATTAAATATTAAAAAAAACAAAAAAATATACAAACAAATGTACATGGACTATTAAATCAGTCCATTAGAAATGAATGGAGAATAAGCACTGTTGATTTAGATAGTGCTTTAAACGTGGTCTGTGTCGCCCTCTAGTGGTAAGATAGGGTAACTACTGTGTACCAAAAAGTATGTCGCCATTAACAGGGCGAAAGTTGAGCTGGCGAATTATATCGTCATGCAGAAACATTGTCGCAAACAAACACTTGGTTAAGGCTAAATCCAACACATTATAGGCATTTTAGCATTAATAACCGTGCTATATTCGACGTATACTTACATTTTAGTCAGGCACGCACACGATGCTGTTTACACCATCAACCAAGTGCCCATATTACTCAAAAACTCTACAAACAGGAAATTACGTCCAAGCCTAGATCGCCAAAATAAGAGCACAGGAAATCGAACATCTTAAAATACTGCGTCAAAATAAGATAAGACTAAAACGCTTTCTGACAGTTACTTAGAATGTACTGATGATATAATCCACAGTAAGGGTATGTTTGCATTTAATTCAAAGTTTAGCCACCCTATTATAGATGGGGTGAGTTTTTCCTTGCCCTTATGTGGGCTATACCGAGGATGTCGTTGTGGCTTGTGCAGCCCTTTGAGACACTTGTGATTTAGGGCTATATAAATAAACATTGATTGATTGATTGATTGATGTATTTACTATTTCAACATTACATAACAGTTATAGAACAGCTCTAAATCTCATGTCTGTCTTTCTCTTTCTGTGTTCTAATGGCACCATTGCCCTCGCCTTAACACAACAGCAATCACAATTCATTGCACCAACACGGCTTAGAGTTACATGAATTATCTTTTTAATATCACTTTATCATAGGGAGGGAGAAAACAAACCGCTGATGCCACACTACTACTCTAATACGACTATATTATCCATCCATCCATCCATTTTCTACCGCTTATTCCCTATATTATACTTCTGCATAATAATTATAATCATGATAATAACAATAATTCCGTTTTTGCACCATTCCTCAATTATTTTCTGGAAGAAATAGAAAAAAATCATAATCATGGCACTACTACTATTGATAATAATAATTACTACTACTAATAATAATAATTACACTAACAATAATAACAACAATAATTCAGTTGTTGCACCATCTCTCAATTATTTGTCGAGGAAATAGACAAAAATCACAATCATGGCACTACACTATACTAATTATAATAATAATAAGTACTATTACTATAATAATAATAATGATGATGATAATTATACACATTGTCTCTATGATAAAATATAAAATATAATGATAAAATAGAAATAAGTACAATGAAATATACAATACTACTGCTACTAATAACAATAATAATATTACTACTAATACTACTACTAATAATAATAACGTTTGCATGTTCTCCCCCGTAACTATGTGGGTTCTCTCCAGGTACTCTGGCTCCCACCTCCAAAGACATGCACCTGGGGATATGTTGATTGGCAACACTAAATTGGCCTTAGTGTGTGAATGTGAGTGTGGATGTTGTCTGTCTATCTGTGTTGGCCCTGTGATGAGGTGGCCGCTTGTCCAGGGTGTACCCAAATTCCACCCAAATGCAGCTGGGATAGGCTCCAGCCCCCCGCGATCCCGAGAGGGACATGTGGTAGAAAATGGATGGATGGATGATCCTGGTTTTGCACCATCTGTCAATGTTTTTTGGAGGAAATATAAAAAAATACAATAATATTACTAATAATATTTAATAATAACAGTGATAATAATAATATTACCCTAATTTTTGCAGTGTCAGTCAATGATTTTTGGAGGAAAACACACAAATCGTATCACTATTAATAATAATAACAATAATAATACATTTGACCCTGGGAATTTGTGATCTGACAATTATTTTCATAGGGAATACACTATAATGACCACTATAACAAAAATATGGATAACAATTAATCATGGTAATTAATCATTTACCATATTTGGGAACCATGTGTTAGTCTGATAATTTAAGGAGGAAACACCACCCCTTATATTAATACTATTATCCATCCATCCATTTTCTACCACTTGTCCCTTATCGGGGTCAAGCGGGGTGCTGGAGCCTTTCTCAGCTACATTCGGGCGGAAGGCGGCGTACACCCTGGACAAGTCGCTACCTCATCACAGACTAATTGTATTAATAATATTAATAATAAAATAGCTAAATCAGCATTTTATAGTATGCATTTTAAATTTTGAAGGGCAATACAATACCCAATACTAATAATAATAAAATGCTAGTATATGTTTTCCTAGGTGGAAACTTTGGGCTGATATGATTTTTTGTGGTGAAAACACCACCTATGCTAAATTATCATTTCATTGTCTATTTGATTTTATTCTTAGACCAAAATTTATTTTTATAATAACACAATTATTACTGTTTTCAGTCGGTTAGAAAATCACATATTGGCAGGTGGGTCTAAATCAGGGGTGTCAAACTCATTTTAGATCGGGGGGCCACATGGAGAAAAATCTACTCCCAAGTGGGCCGGACTGGTAAAATCACGGCATGATAACTTAAAAATAAAGACAAATTCAGATTGTTTTCTTGGTTAAAAAAATAGAACAAGCACATTCAGAAAATGTACAAATCATAATGTTGTTGGTTTTTTTACACCTACAATAAAAAATAAAGACAAATTCAGATTTCAGATTCAGGTTTTCTTTGTTTAAAAAAAAGAACAAGCACATTCAGAAAATGTACAAATCATAATGTTGTTGTTGTTGTTTTTTACACTTACATGTTGCGGTTAATAGTATTCTATCTTTATTTGTCGTTATTTATACTTTCTGAATAAAGTATGTGATAATGTTCACCAGTCAACTCGGTGGTGTTAATTTTCAATCCATCAAGATAAAAAAAAATGTATATCAAAATCAAATTACAGGATGTTATTTATGTAGTTTGATCATTTTCATCGACTGGTGCACTAACATGTGGTTTATTTTATTTTTTTTTACATATGTAGCATCATCTACAAAGATACAAATAATTGTTATTGCGACATCCAGTGGACACATTTAGAACAGTTTTTTGTTTTCATTCAAAAATTTCAGGGTAATTCTTATACTTAGCAAATTCATCTTGCGGGCCGAATAAAACCTGTTCGCGGACCTGATATGGCCCTCAGGCCGTACGTTTGACACCCCTGGTGTATGTGGAAACTTTGGGCCAATATGATTTTTTGTGGTTATTTTTGAAGGGCATTACAATACCCAATACTAATAATAATAAAATGCTAGTATATTTTTTCTAAGGGGGAAACTTTGGGCCAATATGATTTTTTGTGGTGAAAACACCACCTATGCTAAATGATAATTTCTCATGTGTCTATTTGATTTTATTCTTAGACCAAAATTTAGATCAAGCTATAGATACAATATTTTTGATTAGTTGAGTTCATTTTTATAATAACACAATTATTACTGTTTTTAGCCGGTTAGAAAATCATATATTGGCAGGTGGGTCTAAATCAGGGGTGTCAAACTCATTTTAGATTGGGGGCTACATGGAGAAAAATCTACTCCCAAGTGGGCCAAACTGGTAAAATCACGGCACGATAACTTAAAAATAAAGACAAATTCAGATTGTTTTTTTTGTTTAAAAAAAAGAACAAGCACATTCAGAAAATGTACAAATCATAATGTTGTTGTTGTTTTTTTTACACTTACGTGTTGCGGTTAATAGTATTCTATCTTTATTTGTCGTTATTTATACTTTCTGAATAAATTATGTGATAATGTTCATCAGTCAACTCGTTGGTGTTAATTTTCAATCTATCAAGATAAAAAAAAAGTATATCAAAATCAAATTACAGGATGTTATTTATGTAGTTTGATCATTTTCATCGACTGGTGCACTAACATCATGGGATTTATTTTATTTTTTTCATGTAGCATCATCTACAAAGATACAAATAATTGCTATTGCGACATCCAGTGGACACATTTAGAACAGCAGTTTTTTTCATTAAAAAATTACAGGGTAATTCTTATACTTAGCAAACTCATCCCGCGGGCCTGTTAAAACTTGTTCGCGGGCCTGATCCGGCCCTCGGGCCGTACGTTTGACACCCCTGGTGTATGTGGAAACTTTGGGCCAATATGATTTTTTGTGGTAAATTTTGAAGGAAGGGCAATACAATACCCAATAATAATAATAATAAAATGCTAGTATATTTTTTTGCTCGGGGGAATCTTTGGGCCAATATGATTTTTTGTGGTGAAAACACTAAATGATCATTTCTCATGTGTCTATTTGATTTTATTCTTAGACCAAAAATTAAATCAAGCTATAGATACAATATGTATGTTTATTTGAATTTATTTTTATAATAACACAATTAACACTGTTTTTAGCCGGTTAGACAATCATATATTGGCAGGTGGGTCTAAATGTTAACCCAATTAAATGTCCCCTTTTCCCACGTGATTTGTCAGTAATAGTTTCGATAGCCCCCACTCAATAACCCACCCATGCATTTGGACCATTATTTGCACCTTGATAAGCCATCCCAAATCGTTAAGAGGGGCTTTTAGTTAAAGACAAATTAAGAAGGGCTTGTAGTATAACCCGACTATGGGTTTGGAGTTATAGGTTTCACTCATATTGCAGGATGAACGTGATTATGGGGGATTATCCTCACCTACTCCTCTGCACCATTGTGCACCTCTCTCGCCCACTATTGTTGTCCAGACTGAGTGAATTGTTGTTTTAGGGGATTTTGAGTGGCTTATTGGGGATTTGACAAGTGGACGACATCATTGGCGTTGTTAGGCCTATTTTAGGGGGGCTCAAGCCCCCCTAAAATGTTCTTAAGCCCCCCTAAATAATTTGGTGTTATATATATATATATATATATATATATATATATATATATATATATATATATATATATATATATATATACACATTTTTTTTAATTTTTTTTTAACAAATACATGCCGACATATTCATTATAAAGTGGCCCGAATATGAGGTTAAATAAATTAATCATATAACCTGTCATTATTCACTCAGTTTCCCCTCACTTCATAGCGTAAATCACCAAAAATTATTCCTGGGCGCGGCACCGCTGCTGCCCACTGCTCCCCTCACCTCCCAGGGGGTGAACAAGGGGATGGGTAAAATGCAGAGGACACATTTCACCACACCTAGTGTGTGTGTGTGACAATCATCGGTACTTTAAGGGAGAGAGCCCCTTTAATGTGTCGGTATCCAATCCATTCCACTTGCTCATATAGAAAATGCCCACATCCCTCAAAATCCAGTCCGCATTGTCTCTGCGACCTTGCCTGCGGTCCTTGGACTTGTTCATATAGAAAATGCCCACATCACTCTTGTAGAATCTATATAAAGTAATATACATTAGTCTAATGTTAAAACAATGAAAAAAACCATTAAATATATTTGTTTTATTGTATTGTTACATTAATAGCTGTTGTATTGTTATAGAATGGCTTGTTAAACATTTCATAGGATTTTCAGAGGGAGGAAAAACCAAGACATTTAAGATAAAATGTCAAATTAATAAATACATTAAAAGAAAAAGAAAAAAAATGGTTAAAAGACATCGTCCCGGGGAGCATTTCATTTCGTCCCGTGCATTTTTTAAATAATACTAATAACAATGAATCATTTCTAAGTCTTTGTTAGCCGTTTGTGAAGTTTTGTGCTCGTGCGCTACGTTCGCTCGCGTCCTGTGCATCTCCTGGGGGCTAAGCCCCCCCCCCCCCCCCCCCCCCTGTCTTTAAAAGCTAGTGACGCCCCTGGACGACATTTTGGTTTGGAACTGACGTTAACACAAGGCAAAGCCGAATATGCCAAAAAATATATATATATTAAAAAAATAAAAAATAAATAAAAAATAAAAAAACAGCATGTGGTTATTGTTGATGACGACGATGCTTGTATAAATAAATAAAAATATTTTTACATAAAAAAAAAAAAAAAATCACACATGGCAAAACACAATTAAAGACGTTTCCCACATTAGTGGTGTCATGGATTTACAGTCTTGTAAATTCCAGACTATTTTCACACCAGGTTGCTTCTGAGGGAAACATCTATTATCCTATTATCACCACCATGCCAATGTCGGCGATGCGTGAAGGACTATTTACATGACTATATGGGCAAGACTTTATGGCTTTGTCGTCACCATGTGCGCGGCCCCCCTCATCGCACCCCGATCCACCCCCCAAACATGGAACATATTTCGGCATCATTCGTCCTCACCACCCCTCTGCAAGATGTACTTCTAGTGGATCATCCGTGAATTAGATATCGTGTTTTAATGCGGGATTACATCCTCATTACATGTTGCCAGTGGGTGTGAAAGGAAGAGGAGGGCAGGTGATTGAGTGAGGGGTTTGTTGAAGTGTCTGCGGCCCCTCTTTGAAGTGCACTTACGCACGGACGGCTCCTATTTGTCTACAGGCGCAGAGCGGAGGGGCGATTGCTGTCGTCTTGTTTTTTTGGTTTTTTTTGCCTGACAAATCTGTCAATCAAAGGGCCAAGCGGCATATAAATATCATCAGTGAGAAAGTCAGGGGGACACAACGTCTCTCCTCTTTTGGCCCCTCGCACCTGGGACAGGACGGGGTGTGCATGCAGCCATGGGACTCTGGACTTTACGCACAGTGATGGTTCTTTACCTGGCTTGGAATTTGCAGCCTTCATCAGCTTGGTATGTTAACTCGATTTGGGTGCGTTTATTCAGCGGTTTAATTATGTATTCTTTTAACAGGACGGTGAATAATTTCCTCATGACCGGACCAAAGGTAGTTAAACACCAACATGGCATTGCATGCAACAATAGTATATATTTTCTCCATCTCTCAAGGCTTTTCTGACGTACGCCGGCAGCGTGCAAGTGGGTGCGCAAAGTGGAATACAGGAGTGCAAACATCAGTTTGCGTGGGACAGATGGAACTGTCCGGAGAGTACACTTCAACTGTCCACGCACAACGGCCTGCGAAGTGGTAAGATGCTTAAATATAATCCTTATTTCCCAAAGTCTGCCGTGCGCAATAGCACACATAAACAGCGTTTTTGCGCATCAGTTTACGCACGATGCCATTGCAAAATATATGGTGTTTTTTTTGTTATTTTTTTAGCCACTAGGGAGACATCTTTTGTCCACGCCATCAGTGCTGCAGGAGTGATGTACACTCTGACCAAGAACTGCAGCATGGGAGACTTCGACAACTGTGGATGTGACGACTCCAGGATAGGACAGACAGGTATGACCCGTCATAGACGTATACGAGGAGAACAGGGGGTCCCCAAACTACGGCCCGCGGGCCAGGTACGGCCCGCCAGCGTCCAAATACCGACCCGCGGGTAGTCCCGGGTAAAATTATAATTGTTTTTAATCTGTTTTTTCTAAACCCATCCATCAATGCATTTTCTACTGTTTGTTACTCTCGGGGTCTCCTAGCCGCTCAGGCAAATCATATTGTCTAAAAATGCATTTTCCCATCGATAACGTGACAAAATCATTGGGGAAACGTAACATAGAGTTTTTAAGAATCAGTGGACATATGACTTTTTTTTGTTCAGTGTAAGGAAAAGGTAGTTTGCCTAATCTGCAATGAGACAGATCATATATATATATATATATATATATATATATATATATATATATATATATAGCCCAGCCCCTGCCCCAACTTTTTTAACCCAATTAATGATTATTAATTTGAAGATTTCAGCTTTTTCTTATTACTTTACGATTTTTCATTTTCACAGTACTTTTCATACCTTTTCACTGCTGTTGTTTTTTTCCCGACAATATGCTGCTGGCCAACAAAACTCGTTCTTCGGGGCCCAAATGTCCCCCAAGTAGACTCTACTCCAGGGATCCCCAAACTTTGCGGGCCGCATTGGGTTAAAAAAATTTGGCCAGGGGCTGGGTTATATATATATATATATATATATATATATATATATATATATATATATATATATATATATATATATATATATATATATATATATCAATGCGGCCCGCAAAGTTTGGGGATCCCTGGAGTAGAGTCTACTTGGGGGCCATTTGGGCCCCGAAGAACGAGTTTTGTAGGCCAGCAGCATATTGTCGGGAAAAAGACAACAGCAGTTGTTATATATATATATATATATATATATATATATATATATATATATATATATATATATATATATATATATATATATATATATATACATATATACAGTATATATATATATATACATATATATATATATATATATATATATATACATATATGAGTTTTGTAGGCCAGCGGTATATTGTCGGGGAAAAAACGACAGCAGTGAAAAGGTATGAAAAGGGACCAAACATCGTAAATTAATAAGAAAAAGCTGAAATCTTCAAATTAATAATCAATAATAATAAACGTTGTCACTTATAACACAAAAACAAAGCTGGCACAAAGTGTTGTCTTTAAATATGTCATATCTGTTTTAGCATATGTTTTAAATGTTAAAAGAAAAAATCTAAATTGCTCCTGCTAGTTTTTCAGTATGCAACCCTTGGTGTAAAAAAGTTCAGACACCCCTAATCTAAACTATAAGAATCTCTCCAAATGAAAAATAAATAAAAAAATATGAACACAGTTTAGATAGTTAGGTCAGTGATTCTCAAACTGTGGTACATGTACCATTTGTGGTATGTGGGCTCCATCCAGTGGCACGCCAAAATAATAATTTAATTAAATGCCATGTTTTGTATTTGATTCATTATTTAACTACAGTATTAAGTTTTCCTATATATTCAAAAACAGTGTTACTGCTCAAACTGTGTGTAATGTTACAGTGGACAAAAATATTAAATATACTTGTTAAATAAAACCTCTGCCTTGTTTTTTTTTGAAGAGGCAAGTGTTTTCTGAGGTAGTACTTGGTGAAAAAGTGTGGGAACCACTGAGTTAGGTAATCAAAAAACAAAAGTAATACTAACTTACGAATTGATTAATTTCAACAACAATAATAAACACTGTTAAAGGTGTAACTGAAAATTAATATTTTTGTATAAAGGCATATTTTTTACAATACAATCATATTATTTTACTGTTATTATTAAAACAGAGGGGAAGCAAGTAAACATGTAAGAAAAAATAGCAAAACAATCTGAATGTAATGAGAAAAAGTTGATAATAAAAAATATATACTTGTGCACGCATAAAACAGCTGACATGCATTGTGTCTTTAAATATAATATCAGTTTTTGGCATGTTTTTTTTTTACAAAATCAAAATATAACAAACATCTCCCCCTGCGCATACCTTGACTTTTCAGTATGCGGCACTTGGTGGAAAACGTTTGGACACCATGAAGTAGCCCAGACCTGGGGCCGCATGCTTTTCAATCTGGCCTGCCGGACATTCCCAAATCATATTTTCATATCTTTAAGATCGAAACTGCAGCTGCCATTATGATGTGCAGTCTTGAACTATACAAAGTATTTCAAGGGTTGGAATCTGCGCTTTTGCATGATATACTAGTTACTATGGTCAGCTAATTAGTTAATATGGTAATCTAAGTCACAGCAGCTCAGACAAGGCACCAAGCGGTGTGGGTGCGGTGCGTTTCCACAGAGTGTTTCCAGACTAACCAGCCTGAAATGCGGGTGTCAGGGACAGACACGGAGGAGGTTTTTATAACAAAGTTCTAAAGCTTAGTGATGTATCAGATCGTAGTTTTTTTGTTTTATTTTTACTCTTCGCGTTCATACAGTATTTTGCTGTGTTTGTTGTATTTTTGTTGCGTTTCGCTCGATTGTAAAATATGTCGATCATGAGGGGGTGTGACGTTCATATGTTGTCAATATTCAGTGTTTTATCGTTCATAGTTAATATTGTAAATCCCACATTCTTTATTTTTATGTACATTATGGGTGTCTCATTCGGTAAAAATATGTAAAATTCCATTCCGTTTTTTTCAGGTGGTCTGTCGTAACGTTTTTAGCATTCAATCAGACATTATTGTGAGGTTTTGTATTAGTGTTTCTAAAAATAGATACACCGGCCCCCAGACACATTTTGTTCTCTAAATTTGGCCCGCCGAGTCAAAATAATTGCCCAGGCCTGGTATATACTCACATACACACAATTATTCATACATACGCGTACACATAGGTACCTGGCTCCCACATACATACACAAATACAGTACAATATACACACACTCAAGGTAAATACATCCATATGCACATTCACTGTAGAAACATATACTATACATATACAAGCACATACTGTATGCATACACACAGTCACGCATATAACCACGTTTCATCAAACATATATTAATGCTGTTCCCCCAGGGGAAATTGGATAACGACTGAAAAGGCTTAACTTATTGTTACTATAACAATCTACAAGGTTAAAACAGTTCGCTTCTCTTTCTTCTCCTCCATGTGTCTGCTTTTTTTTGTATTTCAAGTTGTTTCAAGAGTTGTCAATATTCAGTGTTTTATCGTTAATAGTTAATATTGTAAATCCCACATTCTTTATTTTCGTGTACATTCTGGGTGTCTCATTCAGTACAAATTGTAAAAAAAAAAATTAAATTCCATTCCGTTTTTTCAGGCGGTCTGTCATAACGTTTTTAAGCATTCAATCAGACATTATTGTGAGGTTTTGTATTAGTGTTCCTAAAAATAGATATACCGGCCCCTAGACTGGGGTTGTACGGTATACCGGTATTAGTATAGTACCGCGATACTAATGAATCATATTCGGTACTATACCGCCTCTGAAAAGTACCGGTCACGTCGTGTCATTGCTGGTTTATGAGCAGACGAGCATGTTCGGCAGCGCACAATCACGGAGTACAAACAAGCAGACACAGTGTGTAGACAGAAAAGGAAGAACGGACGCATTTTGGCTTAAAAACTAACGATAAAGGTGAAGTTATAACACTGAAACGCCCACCGGAATAGGTGCTTTAAGACATGGCAAGCGGTTAAAGTTCAGCCGCAGTCTGCAGTGTTTTAGCTACTTCTAAATCACTAATCCTCGCCTCCATGGAGACAAATAAAGTAAGTTTCTTACAAGTATCATCCCTGCAGGACGAGGAATAGCTAAACATGCTTCACTACACACCGTAGCTCACCGGCGTCAAAATGTAAACAAACACCATGGGTGGATCTATATCTAACATCCACTGTAATGATACCAAAGTACAGGAGCGTATCTAGTCGATACTACTATGATTATGTCGATATTTTCTTGGGATCACAAAATCTTTTTTTTTTTTTTTTTTAAATGTATATTATGTTTATAAACTCAGGAAATATGTCCCTGGACACATGAGGACTTTGAATATGACCAATGTATGATATCCTGCAACGACTTGGTATCGGATTGATACCCAAATTTGTGGTATCATCCAAAACTAATGTAAAGTATCAAACAACAGAAGAAAAAGTGATTATTACATTTTAACAGATGTATAGATAGAACATGTTAAAAGAGAAAGTAAGCAGATATTAACAGTAAATGAACAAGTAGATTAATAATTCATTTTCTACCACTTGTCCTTAATAATGTTGACAAAATAATAGAATGGAAAATGACACAATATGTTACTGCATATGTCAGCAGACTATATTAGAAGCCTTAGTTTGCTTACTTACTAATAAAAGACAAGTTGTCTTGCATTTTCACTATTTTATTTAAGGACAAAATTGCAATAAGAAACATATGTTTAATGTATCGTAAGATTTTTTATTAAAATAAAGCCAATAATGCAATTTTTTGTGGTCCCCTTTATTTAGAAAAGTATCGAAAAGTACCGAAATAATTTTGGTACCGGTACCAAAATATTGGTATCGGGACACATTTTTTGCCCAGGCCTGAAGTAGACTATTAGAAATAATGCTGTAATAAAACAATTTTTGTCATCTGCAGGTGGCAGAGGGTGGATTTGGGGAGGCTGCAGTGACAATGTGGCGTTTGGAGAGAAGATCTCCAAACAGTTTGTGGACGCACTGGAGAATGGTCACGACTCCCGTGCAGCGGTCAACCTGCACAACAACGAGGCCGGCAGACTGGTGCGATATTTTGAATTCACATTCATAAATAGAGCGATGTACACTATATTGCCAAAGGTATTTGGCCACCTGCCTTGACTCATATATGAACTTGAAGTGCCATCCCATTCCTAACCCATAGGGTTCAATATGATGTCGGTCCACCTTTTGCAGCTATTACAGCTTCAACTCTTCTGGGAAGGCTGTCCACGAGGTTGCGGAGTGTGTTTATAGGAATTTTCGACTATTCTTCCAAAATGGTGAGGTCACACGCTGATATTGTTCAAGAAGGCCTGGCTCTCAGTCTCCGTTCTAATTAATCCCAAAGGTGTTCTATCGGGTTCAGGTCAGGACTCTGTGTAGGCCAGTTAAGTTCATCCACACCAGTGAATGTGTGTGTGTGAATGGGTGAATGTGGAAATAGTGTCAAAGCGTTTTGAGTACCTTGAAGGTAGAAAAGCGCTATACAAGTATAACCCATTTTGCTTTGTGCGCTGGTGCACAGTCATGTTGGAAGAGGAAGGGGCCCGCTCCAAACTGTTCCCACAAGGAGCATGGAATTGTCCAAAATGTTTTGGTATCCTGGAGCATTCAAAGTTCCTTTCACTGAAACTAAGGGGCCAGGCCCAACTCCTGAAAAACAACCGCGCACCATAATTCCTCCTCCACCAAATTTCACACTCGGCACAATGCAGTCCGAAATGTACCGTTCTCCTGGCAAGCTCCAAAACCCAGACTCGTCCACCAGAATGCCAGATGGAAAAGCGTGATTCATCTAATAAAGCCGACAGTTGACTTTGGAATATTTAGGAGCGAGCACATTTCACGACTGGAATTGTTGCACAGGTGGCATCATCTGGCCAAGATCTTCAGCTCTCACTGGATCGGTTCGCAGCCGAGTGTGAAGCGACTGGGATGGGAATCAGCACCTCCAAGTCCGAGTCCATGGTTCTCGCCCGGAAAAGGGTGGAGTGCCATCTCCGGGTTGGGGAGGAGTTCTTTCCCCAAGTGGAGGAGTTCAAGTACCTCGGCGTCTTGTTCGCGAGTGAAGGAAGAGTGGATCGTGAGATCGACAGGCGGATCGGTGCGGCGTCTTCAGTAATGCGGACGCTGTATCGATCCGTTGTGGTGAAGAAGGAGCTGAGCCGGAAGGCAAAGCTCTCAATTTACCGGTCGATCTACGTTCCCATCCTCACCTATGGTCATGAGCTTTGGGTTATGACCGAAAGGACAAGATCACGGGTACAAGCGGCCGAAATAAGCTTCCTCCGCCGGGTGGCGGGGCTCTCCCTTAAAGATGTGAAGTGAATTACATTTATATAGCGCTTTTTCTCAAGTGACTCAAAGCGCTTTACATTGTGAAACCCAATATCTAAGTTACATTTAAACCAGTGTGGGTGGCACTGGGAGCAGGTGGGTAAAGTGTCTTGCCCAAGGACACAACGGCAGTGACTAGGATGGCGGAAGCGGGGATCGAACCTGCAACCCTCAAGTTGCTGGCACGGCCGCTCTACCAACCGAGCTATACCGCCCCAGGTATAGCTCTCACCAAGATAGGGTGAGAAGCTCTGTCATCCGGGAGGAGCTCAAACTAAAGCCGCTGCTCCTCCACATGGAGAGGAGCCAGATGAGGTGGTTCGGGCATCTGCTCAGGATGCCACCCGAATGCCTCCCTGAGGAGGTGTTTCGGGCAAGTCCAACCGGTGGGAGGCCACGGGGAAGACCCAGGACACATCAAAAGACTATGTCTCACGGCTGGCCTGGGAACGCCTCGGGATCCCCCGAGAGGAGCTGGACGAAGTGGCTGGGGAGAGGGAAGTCTGGGCTTCCCTGCTTAGGCTGCTGCCCCCTCGACCCGAGCTCGGATAAGCGGAAGAATATGGATGGATGGATGGAGGTGGCATCCTATGACAGTTCCACGCTGGAAATCACTGAGTTCCTGAGAGCGGCACATTCTTTCACAAATGTTTGTAGCAACAGTCTCCATGCTTGATTTTATACACCTGTGGACACCTGATTCTGATCATTTGGATGGGTGGCCAAATACTTTTGGCAATGTAGTGTACAAACCTCGTTTCCATATGAGTTGGGAAATTGTGTTAGATGTAAATATAAACGGAATACAACGATTTGCAAATTCTTTTCAACCCATATTCAATTGAATGATATTTGATGTTCAAACTTATAAACTTTATTTTTTTTTTTGCAAATAATAATTAACTTAGAATTTCATGGATGCAACACGTGCCAAAGTAGTTGGGAAAGGGCATGTTCACCACGGTGTTACATGGCCTTTCCTTTTAACAACACTCAGTAAACGTTTGGGAACTGAGGAGACACATTTTTTAAGCTTCTCAGGTGGAATTCTTTCCCATTCTTGCTTGATGTACAGCTTGAGTTGTTCAACAGTCCGGGGGTCTCTGTTGTGGTATTTTAGGCTTCATAATGCGCCACACATTTTCAATGGGAGACAGGTCTGGACTACAGGCAGGCCAGTCTAGTACCCACACATTTTTACTAAATTCCTTGCAGTAGCTGGTTGAGAAAGGTTTTTCTTAAACTGTTCAACAATTTGCTCACGCATTTGTTGACAAAGTGGTGACCCTCGCCCCATCCTTGTTTGCGAATGACTGAGCATTTCATGGAATCTACTTTTATACCCAATCATGGCACCCACCTGTTCACAATTTGCCTGTTCGGCTGTGGGATGTTCCAAATAAGTGTTTGATGAGCATTCCTCAACTTTATCAGTACTTATTGCCACCTTTCCCAATTTCTTTGTCACGTGTTGCTGGCATCAAATTCTAAAGTTAATGATTATTTGCAAAAAAAAAAAAGTTTATCAGTTTGAACTAGAGATGTCGATAAATGCGTTAAAATGTAATATCGGAAATTATCGGTATGGTTTTTTTATTGTATTTTTTTTTTTATTAAATCAACATAAAAAACACAAGATACACTTACAATTAGTGCACCAACCCAAAAAACCTCCCTCCCCCATTTACACTCATTCACACAAAAGGGTTGTTTCTCTCTGTTATTAATATTCTGGTTCCTACATTATATATCAATATATATCAATACAGTCTGCAAGGGATACAGTCCGTAAGCACACATGATTGTGCGTGCTGCTGGTCCACTAATAGTGTGAAGTGTGAAGTGAATTACATTTATATAGCGCTTTTCTCAAGTGACTCAAAGCGCTTTACATTGTGAAACCCAATATCTAAGGTACATTTAAACCAGTGCTAACCTTTAACCGTTAATTTTACTAATTTTCATTAATTACTAGTTTCAATGTAACTGTTTTTATATTGTTTTACTTTCTTTTTTATTCAAGAAATTTGTTTTAATTTATTTATCCATCCATCCATCCATTTTCTACCGCTTATTCCCTTCGGGGTCGCGGGGGGCGCTGGAGCCTATCTCAACTACAATCGGGCGGAAGGCGGGGTACACCCTTTATTTATTTATTTATTTTTTTTTAAAGTACCTTATCTTCACCATACCTGGTTGTCCAAATTAGGCAAAATAATGTGTTAATTCCACTACTGTATATATCGGTTGATATCGGTATCGGTAATTAAAGAGTTGGACAATATCGGAATATCGGATATCGGCAAAAAGCCATTATCGGACATCCCTAGTTTGGACATCAAATATGTTGTCTCTGTAGCATATTCAACTGATTATGTTTTGAAAATGATTTGCAAATCATTTTATTCCTTTTATATTTACATCTAACACAATTTCCCAACTCATATGGAAACGGGGTTTGTACTTTTGGCAATGTAGTGTATGCAGGGGCGCTGCTAGGGATTTTGGGCCCCATGAAAATAATCTTTACAGGGCCCCCAACACAGTGTCATTATTTTTTCTGTATTATAATTTCATCATTATTAGGGGCCTCTCTGCCCCCCCTCCATCATGGGCCCCTTGAATCCGTCTCCTTTACACCCCTTTTCGGCACCCCTGAGTGTATATATGTCATAATGCGTGTTGTGTGTGCAGGGAGTCAAGGCAACCATGAGGAGAGCATGCAAGTGTCACGGCGTGTCCGGGAGCTGCAGCATCCAAACATGCTGGATGCAGCTGGCCGACTTCCGAGAGGTGGGAAACTACCTGAAAATGAAGCACGCTCAAGCCAAGAAGCTGGAGGCGGACAAGAGGCCGGTGAGGGCCGGCAACAGCGCGGTTAACCGAGGGGGCATCGCGCACGCCTTCCGCAACATCCCGCGCACGGAGCTCATTTTCCTGGAGGACTCCCCGGACTACTGCGTCAGGAACCAGAGCTCGGGCTTCCCGGGCACGGAGGGACGCGAGTGCCTGAGGGGAGACAAGAGCGCGCCTCAGTGGGAGAGGAAGAGCTGCCGCCGGCTGTGCTACGGATGCGGCCGGCGTGTGGCGCAGAGGCGCACGGAGGTGGTCAGCAGCTGCAACTGCGAGTTCCACTGGTGCTGCACGGTCCGGTGTGACAAATGCGCGCAGATTGTGACGAAACATTACTGCGCTCGCAGAGACGGTGCGGGGAGAGGACACGGGAACAAAACAAAACGAAAGCCTCGTCGGCACTGAGCATCTTTATTAATGCACTTTGTTACATACTTGCATACTTGCCAACCCTCCCGAAATTCAGCGCCTCTCCCGAAAACCTCCCGGGACAAATATTCTCCCGAAAATCTCCCGATTTTCAGCCGTAGCTGGAGGCCACGCCCCCTCCAGCTCCATGCGGACCTGAGTGAGGACAGCCTTTTTTCAGGACGGGAGTACAACAGGGTGACAAGAACTAAATCATCCAGACTAGAGATAAATTGTATTATTATGTTTATCTTACCTAAAAAGAAATATATTTATTAATTTAAATTTTTTTTTTTTAAATACATTTTTACTATAATTTGCTAAAAACATCAAAATTAATTGTATTTGTATTTGTATTTTTTCTGACTCTTTACATGCAGCCATAGAATTATACATTAAAATAAACATATTTGAAATAATTAATTTTAAATGATCATAATAATTCATTTAAAATGACCATATTTAATTATTAAAATAATTGCTTGTTTATCAACAACTTTAGCATTTTACTCATTACATTTTGAAGCTCTCAGAAGCCAAGTTATGTTATATTCCTTAAGATTTATTTATGCAAGTTTGAAGTATCAATTATCTAAACACAGTTTTGTTTGCATATTTTCAGGATGTAGATATATATATATATTCTAGCTGTCAATATACTCCTCCCCTCTTAACCACGCCCCCAACCACCTCCCGAAATCGGAGGTCTCAAGGTTGGCAAGTATGCATACTTGATGGTAAAAAAAAACCCTGTTTAATATTTTATTTTGTACTTAATAAATATTTTTATATCATATAAAAGAAGTCATTCCGTCTGGTTTGTCTAGCCACGCTTGTATATTGGTGTCATGGGGAAAATAAAGTATGGCCTTTGAAGTGCGCATATAGGCGTTTCCTAAAGCCGTTATCCAATCAGCTTTTTGGCCGCTTGGGGGGGTAGGACACAACACAAGCCCCCCGTTTGTTCCTCCTGTCAATAAAAGGCTCACGCTGCAGAAGACGGACTCATATTAAGTTGGCAATTCTTCCAAAATGCTGCATTTACTGTGGCTGCTGCTGCCGATATTATGCCGAGTTGATGCCGGTCATGCTTGGTAAGTCACTTTTTTTTTTTTTTAAAGGTGTTGGTTTCTGCGCTGTGATTACAACTAATGTTGTCTCCTTAGGATTGCAAGCAACTTTCTCATGACGGGTTCCAAGGTAAATGAGAATTTAATTCTTGCATTTTTTTAAAGAGTTGCAGCATTTTGAAACTTAAAATGAATGTTGGCGTGCATGCAGGCGTATCTTACCTACGCCAGGAGCGTGCAGGTGGGTACGCAGCGTGGCCTGGACGAGTGCAAACAGCAGTTTATGTGGGAGAGATGGAACTGCTCTGACAGCGCTGTCCAGCTTAGAGGACTCAGGCATGGTAAGTGACATGCGTTTTCCAAAAAAAAATACTATAGCAAAACATTGCCTTGAGTGTTAATTTGGTTAAAAGCATAGATTGTGATGCATCTCCTTTTCTTTGCAGCCACCAGAGAGACGTCTTTTGTATATGCCATCAGTGCTGCAGGAGTCATGTACACCCTGACCAGGAACTGTAGCATGGGGGACCTGGATAACTGTGGATGTGATGTCTCAAGAAATGGCCAAATTGGTATGGTATGAGATGATCAATTGTGTGTATGTGTATATGTATATATATATATATATATATATATATATATATATATATATATATATATATATATATATATATATACACACATGTATACACGCATACATATATATACATATATATACATATATATATATATAAACATACACATATATATTAAATTATATGTTTGTATATATATACAGGTAAAAGCCAGTAAATTAGAATATTTTGAAAAACTTGATTTATTTCAGTAATTGCATTCAAAAGGTGTAACTTGTACATTATATTTATTCATTGCACACAGACTGATGCATTCAAATGTGTATTTCATTTAATTTTGATGATTTGAAGTGGCAACAAATGAAAATCCAAAATTCCGTGTGTCACAAAATTAGAATATTACTTAAGGCTAATACAAAAAAGGGATTTTTAGAAATGTTGGCCAACTGAAAAGTATGAAAATGAAAAATATGAGCATGTACAATACTCAATACTTGGTTGGAGCTCCTTTTGCCTCAATTACTACGTTAATGCGGCGTGGCATGGAGTCGATGAGTTTCTGGCACTGCTCAGGTGTTATGAGAGCCCAGGTTGCTCTGATAGTGGCCTTCAACTCTTCTGCGTTTTTGGGTCTGGCATTCTGCATCTTCCTTTTCACAATACCCACAGATTTTCTATGGGGCTAAGGTCAGGGGAGTTGGCGGGCCAATTTAGAACAGAAATACCATGGTCCGTAAACCAGGCACGGGTAGATTTTGCGCTGTGTGCAGGCGCCAAGTCCTGTTGGAACTTGAAATCTCCACATGTCATCTGCTGGACCGACACCAGCA